>NC_135719.1:88980918-89068418 GCF_964656455.1 Halichoerus grypus | reverse complement strand
AGAAACAGCCTATAGAGATTATTGGTAAACCTATCTTTCCCTTTGTTTATTATTATAATCCTTTTCTTTCACAGCTTTTGAAAAGTAATAAAAACACTGTGTTCTTCTCCCCCTCAAAAAAACTAGGCAAAAACAAGATGCCTGTTGAGTTAAATTGCCCAATTACAAATAAAATATTCTTTGATATATTTCTTCTAATGGCTTGTCTTTCCAATAAGCCAGTTCTGATTTCAAAGCTATTAAAAAATAGTAAATTGATGTTCAGTTGTAAGATTTGAAGAAATATATAAAAACCTTTTCATGTTCTTGCTCTCTTTAGAAACCTTACAACCAAACGGTTTATTAACGGTTACATGGTTACAGGAATCTATAATTGGAAGGATGGTCAGCGTTCCAGGGTCATGAACTTGAGGTCTCTACCAGTTGTAAACTCCTTCAGTCAGGCTACACTGCAGGATGACCACGTTTAAACACTTTATATTCTAAAAAAAGAAAGAAGTGTTGACATATACAGAACAAAAAGTTGTATCTTCACAAGAGATCAAATCTTTTGGGAGAAAAAAAATCTTTATAACGGCTTTAAATTATCAGATGTCATGGCACTACTGAACAATGTGCTATTAAAGAGCTAGAACAGAATTTCTCAGGCGACTTATGTTTGACCCCTTTTAAAGCAATAAATTCTCTTTAGACCCCTAGTATTGCTGAAATTCTATTTTTGTTGTTGTTGTTTAAATATGTATAAACATAAAACTGGGCATAAACTCCTTACTCTTACAGCTGTTACAAACTCTAAAACCAAAGCAGATTTTCAAATTAAATACAAAACTACAAATCAATGCAAGCCAAATTAACATTAATTTATTGCAGTATATGATGTGTTTGGCTGAAACTAAATCACCATTGTTGGTTTTGATAGGGGAAAGATGTAGCCTCAGGTTCAGTTCTATAGTCTGTTTCTGTGTGGTGACAACTGCAGAGAATACTAATTCATCTAAGTAAGCTCTGAAAAAAACAACCTTTGTTTGCAACCAAATTACACAGATTATACAAATTATACAGAAACTGGAACATACATTTTTTTCTTATTTTAACATCTATGAAATCAGGATACTGTATACAGTAGACGGGCACTGACATGAAATAAGGTAATTCAGGCCTCATACTTAACACTCTGCTAGTGAGAAATCCTTGAATGCCAATATATTACTTGATGAATCTAAAGCTGTATTATTTATTTCAATAAATGGAGTTAGCATAATAATATAATTGAAATCAGCATGAAATGTATAATCAAATTTTGCTGAAATTTGAAACAAGAAAATATCCAAAGTTAGTTTTAAATTCTTAGAAATATTTTTTAACATTTTTGTTTGTTTTACTTCAGTCCTGAGCTCATAGACTGTTGAAGATAAAGACAGAATTAGGCCTCTCATAGTGTTTTATTGTATATGTGCTTGGGACTATATTGGCTAATATTTCAACAATTGTTGGCAAGATAGAAAAGAATTAACAGAGAATCTGTATAATCAGAAATGCCCTCTCACCCCCAAAACAAGGCAGGTTCCTACAGCAAAACAAGTCTGACACAGATATCACAGGCCTTGTGGTTTTTCAAACAGGCTCAGCACTATGTTTGCCATGAATGAGGCTCGAGAATGCAGAGTTTCACAGAGGCAATTAGTATCTCATTTACACCATTTCATAATTGATCATAAATCAGATTTTATTATTATTGCTTCCACTCTGTTTTCAATTTAGAATATTCAAATTACCATTAAATCTTTATTTGTATAGAATGTCCTGAAAGCATTTGGCTTTCACTTGGTACAAATACATCATTTATATTGTTTAGTCTGCCTCTGTTCATTTCCCATTAGCCTCTACAAAATAGCACATTACTCAGTGGCATGTCATTTTCATGATGTGAAATCAAAGTATTGATTTGTTAAAAACATAAGAAACTAAAATCTTGGTCATTGAAAATGCTATTTATATTATCACTAGGAAACAGAAACTTTGCCTTCATAGACAACATAAGTATAGTGGCAGGCACTGGCCATTGCTACCATTTAACGAGCAAGACACAACAACCAAATATCAGCCGGTTACATACACCGTCACATTGATGGTCCCTTAGCTCAGGAAGATGAAACGGCAAGTGTAAATGCAAATTCACTTTGGAATCTCATGGCAACTTATTCCAATGTGTCAGATTCTGCTTATTTCAATATTTTAAGACAATTATCCCCCCCAAAAACAGTTTCTTTTAAAAATCCTGTAGAAAATCCTTTGACCCTTAGGAATCTGTCTGAAGACTCCAAGAGATTCCAACAAACTAAAAGAGAACCTACTGAATGAGAAAAAATACTTGCAAATGACATATCTAATAAAGGGTTAGTATATAAAGAACTTACACAAATAGACACTAAAAAAAACCCCAAATAATCTGATTTAAAAATGAGCAGGGGGTGCCTGGGTGGCTCAGTTGGTTAAGTGTCTGACTTCGGCTCAGGTCATGATCTCAGGGTTCTAGGATCGAGTCCCATATCTGGCTCCCTGCTCAGCCGGGATTCTGCTTCTCCCTCTCCTCCCTGCTTGTGCTCTCTCTCACTATCTCTGTCACTATCTGTCTCTCTCAAATAAATAAAATCTTTTTTAAAAATGAGCAGAGGACATGAATAAACATTTCTCCAAAGAAAACATGCAGATGACCAATAGACACATGAAAAGATGCTCAATATCACTCATCATCAGGGAAATGCAAATCAAAACCACCATGAGATATCGCCTCATACATCTCAGAATGGCTAAAATCAAAAACACAAGAAATAGCAAGTGTTGGCAAGGATGTGGAGAAATAGGAACCCTCATGCACTGTTGGTGGCAATGCAAACTGGTGAAGCTGCTCTGGAAGACAGTATGGAGGTTCCTCAAAAAATTAAAAATAGACCTCCCTATGATCCAGCAATTGCACTACTGGGTATTTACCCAAAAAATATAAAGACACTAATTCAGAGAGGCCTGGGTGGCTCAGCTGGTTGGGCGTGTGACTCTTGTTCTCAGCTTGGGTCTTGATCTCAGGGTCATGAGTTGAGGCCCGGCGTTGGGCTCTATGCTGGGTGTGGAGCCTATTTAAAGACACATACACACACACACACACACACACACACACACACACACCCCAATTCAAATGACTGCACTCCTATGTTCATTGCAGCATAATTCACAATAGCCAAATTATGGAAGCAGCCCAAGTGTCCATCAATAGACGAATGTGTAAAGATGTGAGATATATAAAAATACACACACACACAATGGAATATTATTCAGCCATAAAAAAGAATGGAATTTTGCCATTTGCAACAACATGGACAAATCTAGAGTATAATGCTAACTGAAATAAGTCAGAGACAAACACCGTATGATTTCACTCACATGTGGAATTTAAGAAACAAAACAAATGAGCAAAGGGGGAAAAGAGAGAGACAAACCAAAAAACAGACTCTTAACTATAGAGAACAAACTGATGGTTACTAGAGGAGAGGTGGGTGAGGGGATGGGTGAAATAGGTGAAGAGGATTAAAAGTACACTTTACTCAATGAACTCTGAGTAATATATGGAATTGTTGAGTCACTGTATTGTACACCTGAAATGAATATAACACAGTATGTTAACTACACTGAAATTAAAATGAAGTTTAAAAAAAGAATTAGAAACAGAAAAGGTGGGAGGGGAGTAATATTTACTGAACACCAACTACTTGACAGTCATTAAACATAAAAGATTGCATTTCATATTTTCAGTTATTCTGAGAGGGACCCCTGGGTGGTTCAGCTGGTTAAGTATCTGCCTTTGGCTCAGGTCATGATCCCAGGATCCTAGGATTTAGCCCCGCAACAGGCTCCCTGCTCAGTGGGGAGGCTACTTATCCCTCTCTCTCTCTCTCCCTCTGCCTCTCCCCCTGCTCATGCTCTCTCTCTCAAATAAATAAATAAAATATTTTAAAAAATTATTCTGACAGGTAGAGATTATCCCATTCTGTAGCTGAGGAAAATAATGCTCAAAGGAATTATGTGCCTTGCTTAAATTCATACAGGTAATAAAAATAGATTGGGGGAGAGAGCATTCAAACTCAGGATCCTCAGAATCCAAATCCATGCTGCTTCTATTATTCTGTGATTTGATTTAACATTAGAGATATCCTAATATAGCTTTAACCAGGAAAATCTTTATGAACTCTTTTGAAATTCTTGGGCAATCAACGCAACAGAACATGAGAAGATGAAATATTTCAGTCAGCTCTAGGTTTAGTGTTCCTAGATTATGAAGGAAAAAAATTCAATTCTCAGACCAGCTCACTTCCATCTTCCAAAATGCTTGTGGACTACTTTTTTTAGACTAGTGAAGCTTACTAATGAAATAAAAAGTAGTACAATTGTTGTAATCAGAAAATAAAAACAGGAAAAAAGACCCACAACTATAAAAATAATAATAATAAAATGACCCAAGACAGAGCTTCTGTCCCCATGTTGTCCTCCATTAAAACAAATGATTCAGAATTGTCTTTAGTGTTCATTTCTTTGATAAAATAAAATAATAAAATAAAATGTAGTTCTTGAAAAATAATTGAACAAAATAAATAATAATTCATTATTTGAATGCATGTTTTATCAACCAAAATTGGCCAAATAATTTTCATTAAAGAATCCCAGAAGTTACACAGAGTTCTAGCATTTCTGAGACCTCCTAAAAAGGTAGGTAAAACTTGAATGTTGTTTTTTAAGCATGTGAAAAAATCTAATTAGAGATGGAGATTCTAAAAGAAAACAGGAAAACATTTTTGCAACTATGGGATTATTAAAGATTTCGAAGACAAGACACAGAAAGCAGAAGCCATTAAAAAATTGATAACTGGACTTCTTCAAAATTAAAAGCTTCTGGTCATCAAAATACAATTTTTTTAAAAAATGGGCAATCCAGAGACTGGGAGAAAATACTCAGGAAAATTTCACAATCAAATATCAGGGAAAGGATGTATATCTCTAATAAATCAGGAACTCTTACACCTTGACAGTAAAGAGAACAAAAACCCAAATAAAATATGGGCAAAAGACTTGAACAGACGCTTCACACACACACAAAAGATATATAAATGGTTAATAGGCAAATAGAAAGATGCACAATGTCATTAATCATCAGAGAACTGGTAGTTAACACACAATTATTACTATTTCACACCTATTAGAATGGCTAAAATTTAAAAGATTGACAATACCAAATATTGGCCATTATGTGGAGCAACTGGAACTCATACATTGTTGGTGGGAGTGTAAACTTGTTTAACTTTCAGATAATTGTTTGGCAGCTTCTTACAAAGATAGACATACACTTACACTGTGACTCATCAATTCCACTTCTACATATTTGTCCAGGAGAAAGTAAGGCATGTGTCCGCAAAGATTCATCTGAGAAAGTCTACAACTGCTTTATTCATAATAGTTCCAAACTAGAAATATTCCAAATGTCCATCAACAGGAAAATGGATGAATTTTACAAATTTCAAATGAATACTACTCAGCCATAAAAAAGAACACATTACTAAAAAGCACAACAACCTTGATGCATTTCACAGGCATACTGCACAAAAGAAGCCAAACATGAAAGGGTACATATTGAATGATTCCATTCATATGAAATTCAAGGACAAGCAAAGCTAATTTAATAGTGATGGAAATCAGAACAGATGTTGCTTAGGGGAGAGGGGGAAATGGGGGATTGACTAAAAGATGGTATAGAAGAACTTTCTGGAATGATGTAAAGTTCTATTATCTTGATCAGTGTGTGGGTTACATAGGTATATGCATTTATCAAAACATATCAAGTATACACTTGAGATGTGTGCATATCTCCCTTATAAAGTATACTGCAACAAGACAGCATGCTTCAATGAAAAAGAAGAAAGTATCAGTAACAAAAGAACTGTTGCTGAAATCTCATGCTGAAGGGCTTGCTGCTTCTAACCAGCATAGTATGGTTCCTGGAACTTTATACTCTAGGTATACTCCTTTACTAAATGTATCAATTCCATCTAATAACAGGGCATTTAGTAAAGCTGATGGGTGTTGCCACTGTGGAGACTTCATCAAGTTGATTTCAGAAATATCTAAATATACTTCAGTATATTTCACGACACTTCAGTGCACTGAATATTTTTCAATTTATATTAATTCCTTCATGCAATAAATATTTATTGAGCACCTATTTTGTTCTAGGCAATGTTATGGGCTCCAGGGGTACAATCGTGGCCAAGTCACTACACCCCTTGCTTCATGGAGTTTCACTTGAGTGTGGAAGAGACAGACAATGACAAAGTACACAAATAAGTAAATGAAGTGATTTCAGGTGGTGATAAATGCAATGAAGAAAAGGAAATATTCGGCCACATTTCATTCATTTCTGAGAAATCGTGTGTGAATTACGTATTTACATGTCAAATTACATGTCATGTTCAGCTCCAGTATGATTTCAAAGATCAATGTTTTTGTTCCCACTATGTGATGAAAACACATTTTCCAAACATGAGAACATGAAGCCCTATTTCATCCATGCACATTTATGTACATTTTAATTTTCTCACACACTCTTTTAAAAAAGACAGATTGACAATTCACCAGATCATTACACACAAACAATAGAGCATATGGACTGTGCATTTAAGTAAAGTACTCCACACTGTTAAGATCCACCATCATAATTTCACTGGGAACTCCCTTTCTCCTCAAGGCCTTAATATTTAAGGACTTATACTAATAAGTAACTGGGATTTTTTTTTTTAAGATTTTATCTATTTATTTGACAGAGACACAGCGAGAGAAGGAATACAAGCAGGGGGAGTGGGAGAGGGAGAAGCAGGCTTCCCGCTGAGCAGGGAGCCCGATGCGGTGCTCGATCCCAGGACCCTAGGATCACAACCTGAGCCAAAGGCAGACACTTAACGACTGAGCCACCCAGGCGCCCCTAACTGGGATTTTTTTTTTTTTTTTTCTTAACATACTAGCTTGAAATGACCCATGAAAATCAGACTACATACCAACTGCTCATTCATCACATCAAGCATGGTAAAGAGACTAAAAGTTTAAGACTCTAAAGGTCTATTCTCATCTAGTACCTTGGAATTGTTTGAGAGTCATGCAGTTGAGCCACAGGATTTCACTGGTTTAAGCATGTTACCACACAACAGTATTGTACTTTTGATCTTTTAAAGGTTATTTTGGTTCTCATAAGTGGAGAACCAGACAGAGATGCTAACCATTAGTGTTTTAGCTTTGTCTGACATTGATGAAAAGCTAAAACTGTAGTAGTCTCAACTATGGCAGATCAATCCTTGTCATAAAGCCACCTTTCGCAAATCCAGGTAGACCTGTGCCAGTCAAAAGGTGTGTGAGACTACTTCCTATCTTCTAGTTTCTACAGTGGTTTATACCATTTCGAGAAATGGTGTTATCTTTCATTAGCAAACAAACCCTCTCAGCACTTTAGGAAAAACAACAGGTGACAAGCATCGTTAGTCGTCACCTGCGTAGAGTCAGGGACCGTGCCAGGAGGCAGCGTGCTCTGCCCAGTACCTTGCTGGCAGACCTGGAATCCGACCAGAGAGTGCTGAATTGTTCATTTGGGCTAATCTTCTAGCATCCCCCCGTTACCACACAATTCAAATGGAAGAAAAACCTTTTCTGATTGTCAGCTGAGTTTACACATGATGAAAATCTATATTTATGTTCATTCACCTTGCAAAATAACGATAGTAACAGTGATGATAGCTCTTGAGAAACCATGGAACGAGTATTCCAGTGAAGGCAAGCAACTAAAGAGAAAGACAGCTGGGGCTGCATAGTCACCTGAACAAAGAATAATTAAGAATCAAAATAATCATTTATATAAATAGTAATATTAATGAGTGAAAATGGACCCCTACAATTTATAATAAAATTGAGTTTTATTTTTTTCTGTTTTATGAAGATATATGCACAGCGTTGGTACTCACGGGAACAATAAAACTCAATTAATTTTATCTTTTAAAGGCAGGGTTTGAGGTTGATGGCAGAGACAGGAGAATGCCTGCTGATTAAATCTTGCACCATACCTTCCAGCTGAAGTGTTTTATGCTCTAGGCTAAGAAAATAATTCCAAATCACCTTTGGATGGCGTGTATAATGGTATGTGACATCATCCTAAAATGACTCATCCTCCTGGTTCCTTTTTCATCATTTGAGGCACACGGTCAGTAAGGACCTGTTTTCTATAGATCACATGGCTCTTAACATGTGAGGTTGTTAGGAACACGTGCTTCCAGGCAGGCATATCTGGATTTCATCCTCAGCTGTGCCATTTACTAGTGTGATCCTGGGTTAGTTCTTTGGTTGAACTTACCCAGTTCCTTGAACTGGAAATAATACCAACCTCATCATGTTATTGATGAGATTAAGATTAAGAAGATTAAGTAAGATTAAGAAATGATATATGAGGGGCCCCTGGGTGGCTCAGTTGGTTAAGCATCCAACTCTTGATCTCAGCTCAGGTCATGATCTCAGGGCTGTGAGAAAAAAAAAAGATATATGAAATATGCCTGGCTAATGAAAGGTACTCAAATAATTACTGGTTCATTTCTCCTCTGCTTCTTTCCCTAGGTCCTATCACACATGGTTCATATAATCAGTTATCTGTATATGTCTTATTGTTTACCTCTCCTTGGACTGTAACCTCCTTATTAGGGAGGATGGCTTGTCATTCATCTTTGAATCTCCTAGAGCCCACCACATAATGCCTTAAACAGAGTAGGCACTTGGAAACTATATATTCAATTTTACTTCCTGTAACTCAGCAGACACTCAGCAATTTAATGAAATAAAACCATAGTCAAGATGCCTAGTGATGTTTCTTCTCTCTAGTAGGCTGGCTGCTTTTATTTTTAGATGTGTCTTTCTGGAGCATTCACTTAGACTGATGGCCTTTTACTTCAGGTAGACAGAGTCTTCCTAGGTTGGATGGGCTGTTTTCACGATTCAGCTGAGGCTTTGCTTTTGTCCTGAATTAGTCTGTGACATGTACGGTTAGATGAGTTTTCCAGTGAAACAGGATGAGCCCAAGGAATAAATCCACCAAACTATTCTACTTTTTGTCAACGGAACATCCAATAGCTGCAATGTACAGTACAACTGGCCACATATATATAATATATAAAACATATATATTACATTTTTAATATGACTCATAAGAATTTTAGTGCGCCCTAAACGTGTTCAAAATGCTTTGATCCGGGAACCTGGGTGGCTCAGTTTGTTAAGCGACTGACTGTGGCTCAGGTCATGATCCTGGAGTCCCGCACCAGGCTCCCTGCTAAGCGGGGAGTCTGCTTCTCCCTCTGACCCTCCCCCATCTTGGACTCTCTCTTTCTCCTTCTCGCTCAATCAAATAAATAAATAAAATATTTTTAAAAAATGCTTTGATCCAGGGGCGCCTGGGTGGCCCAGTTAAGCGTCTTCCTTCGGCTCAGGTCTCAGGTCATGATTCCAGGATCCTGGGATCAAGTCCCCGGGATCGAGTCCCCCCTGCTCAGCGGGGAGCCTGCTTTTCCCTCTCCCTCTGCCTGCCTCTCTGCCTACTTGTGTTCTCTCTCCCTCTGTCAAATAAATAAAATCTTTTTTAAAAATGCTTTGATCCAAGGAAATTTATTTTTTCAAGTTCTCCACAGATAAACTAAATGCCAATTATATAAATACTTTAAAGAGGGAAATTCCAATTAGTCACATGGGGCTGTGCCTTGTACACTTTACCTTGCGGAAAAAGTGTAAGTAAATCAACAGTCCTCGAATATTGTGAATTAAGGGCAACTTTCCTTTATTCTTCTCTTTCACCCTTTGACCAAGACCATGGGGCTGTTTTGAGGATTAAGTGAGCTAAGTATACACAGTGCCCAACTTAGTACCTGCCGCACAGGATGCGCTGAAGTGGTCACAGCTGGGCAGCCTGATGTTGCCATTTGAGGGACAACCTAAACCTGGGTTTCCCCTTCAGGAGAGAGGACAAAATGCAGGAAGGAGTTCCCCAGTCCCCTTCTCTCGGAGTCCACAGGCATTCCAAAGATCTTTGACTCAAAATACTGTTTTCACAGTACATTTCATCAAGAACATTACCTTGAAAATACTACCTTGAAAAAAATAGCAAAGTGACTACCGTATCTGGAGGGGAGAGAGCACCCAGGGGTTTCCTGGGAGCTGGCAGTGTTCTGGATCAGGGTAGTGGCTACCTGGTGTGACTTTATGATAACGAAACTATACATTAATGTTCTATGCACTTTTATATACATGTGTCATATTTCAATGGAAAGGGTTTAAAATGAGATTGTGTGTGTGTGTGTCAAGAAAACAAACAGAATTCACTAATCTTTCCCATTTTTCTTTTGGACTGTTTATCCTTTTCTTAATGGTGATTTTATTTTTTGGATGAACATAAATACCTTATTTTAATGTAGTCAGTCTTTTCCTTACCAGGAAAAGATACCTGTTTGGGTCTGTTTTAGAAAATTTCCCATGCCTCAAAGTCACTAAGATATTCTCTAGAAACTTTATTATCTTACTTTTCATATTTGGATATACATTCTACAGAAAATGATTTTTTAGTGTATGGCATGAGGCAGAAGTCAAGATTTGTTTTCCATACAGAGACACACAATCAACCCAATGTTATTTATTAAACAGATCACTCTTTCCTATTGACCTTCAATGCTACCTTTGTGCATGCCTTTGACCTTACAGTTGTGGGTCTCTCTTTTGGTTCTGTTGATCCTTTGTGCCAATACCACACGGTCTTAATTAAAAATGTATACTTTTTGAGAGGCAGTGGAGGGCAGGAGAGGTATCCCAGGCAGGAAAGCTGTGCAATATATGGATATAGTTTGTCCATGTACAGAATCCAGAGGCAACAGCAAAATAATTTCTTAATTGTCAACATATTGAATTTACCTTCAAATGCTCTACTGAGAAGCCATAGTTTCTGTTCACTAGAATAAACACCCTTTATCCTTCATTTCAAAAGATGTTTCTATCCATAAGGCAGCTGTGAGACATCTGCTCTAAGATCTTTTATTCTAGTAAGGGTAAAAGTTTGATGGATCCATTCACTCCCTCTTGCCTAGGCCCATACATTTATAGGCAATGTGATCGGGGCTGGGATAAGTTAAGAAGCTTCTGCAAGAAGGAATTTATGTTTGGCCTCAAAAACAACTCATCCCAGTCAGTTGATCAAATTCAGTTTTGTTAACCATGCAACCATTTTTTTGGCACAAATCTTGCTTTCTAGGAGTCCTCCCCCCTTTTACTGGGGTAGGTACCCTTTTTTGAGCCCCCACATTCCCTGGGGAAATTGTCTTCAAAGTTCTTATAACACTGAGCTGTAATTGTCTCTTTACTGATCTGTCTTCCTCTCTAGATCATGAAAACCTTGGGGATCGTGTCTTAGTCTTTTTCTTTTCTTTTTTTCATCTCTAGTTCCTAGCACAGCACCTGAACAAAACTGACATATAATAGAACTGCATATTTGAATAAAAGAATTAATTTCTGACTCGATCTGTCATACACATTACTGACTTAAATAAGGCTTCATTGATAATATTTAGCCATGCCTGGAGATTAACTATTAATGCACAGATCTGAATTTGTGGTGAGAAGTTTGATAGTACAATTAAACTGAATATCCTGGAAGCAAAACATGAGAGAATATTGACTATTAATTGTATAATATGATGCCTGGTAATATGAAAACCAGATACCCTGAGGAACTCAGTGTTTCACACATATTCACACACGCACATGCACAGAGAGAGAGAGAGATGGCTAAATCTTATTTAAAAGTCTCCATCAATGCAGAGCTGAGCTGGCAAGAAAGTTACCTCCAGATAATGAGCATTGGGGATGATAGCTGCCTGAAGCATCTGACAGTCCCCAGTGGTGTAGAGCTTTTGGCATTAACTGATTGCATGCAAGAGACAGGAGACAAAACTGAGGGCTTATGTAAAGTGGCAAATCAAAAAAAGATATTGGCATATAGTTGAGACTCTGAAAAGTGTCATTCTATTGGAAGGATGAACTTGGGGCAGAGCCCCTCCACATAAAGAGAAATGATTAGGAAACATGCCAGTGTCAGCTTTATTTCTGAGCACAGTGGGGAAAACATTCTCTTGAGGTTTCTCCTAATCACACATTCACCATCATCTGGGTACAAGCCAGAATTCACATTAGATAAACTAAAATTATAGTTTAAAGTGATGCCAGATTGTAGTGACTTGTTTAAAAAGCTATCAAGAGTATGCCCAAAGAACAAGAGACTAAAAAACAAGATCCAGAGACTAAAAAAAAATAATCAGGCTGATCTGGAAAAAAAAAATCAAAGGCAACATGTAAAAATGAAAAGTGTAATCAAGATAAGAAATTCAATAATTGGGTTAAATGTCAGATTGACCATAATTAAAGAAAGAATTACAAAAATGGAAGATAGAATTAAAAATCACACAGAATATAGCACAAAGTAATTGTGATGGTTAACTTGACTGGGCTACGGAGTGTTCAGGTTAAACATTATTTCTGTGTGTGTCTGTGAGGGTGTTTTGGGATGAGATTAGCATTTGAATCAATGGACTCAGTAAAGTAGATTGCCCTCCCCACGTGTGTGGGCATCAGGCAAGCAGGTAAGGGCTTGAATAGAACAAAAAGCTGAAAAGGTAGGATTTGTCCCCTTCCTGCTTGCCTCTTTGAGATGGGACATTGATTATCTCCTGCCCTTAAACTGGGATTTACACCATTGACTCTCCTGGTTCTTTGACCTTTGGACTCAGACTAGAATTACATCATCAGCTCTCCTGGATCTCCAGCTTACAGATGGCAGACTGTGGCACTTCTCAGTCTCCATATTCACATGAGCCAATTCTTCATAATAAATCTCTTCTTCCTCTCTCATTGTCTCTCTTGATCAATATAGATATAGATATAAGTATATCTTATTGGTTATATATAGAGAGATGGATAGACAGGTCTTATTGACTCTGTTTCTCTGGAATGCTGATGAATACAGATATTAAAACTTATGTAAAGTTCTGGAGGCTAGAAATCCAAGGTGAAGGTGCTGTTGGTTTCTGGTCCCCACCAGAAATATATATAGCTGCCTTCGCTCTGTTTATGGGCACAGAGAGAGAGAGTGAGTTCTGGTCTCTTTTCCTTTTCTTATAAGGACACCAGTCCTATCGGATTAGGGCCTCACACTTTTGACCTCATTTAACCTTAATTACCTCTATAAAGGCCCTATTTCCAAATATAAACATACGGGGGACTAGGGCTTTAATACATGAATGTTGGTGGGACACAATTCAGTCCATAACAATAGTCCATAAAAGTAGGCAAGACTAGATAGAAGGGGGAAGAGAATATTCAAAGACATGATGATTGAGAACTTTTAGAACAAATGTTCAGTAAACTTAAAAAATCCAAAGCAGCATAAATGACAAGAATACATGCTTCATACATCATACTAAAGCTACAGAATACCAAAGGCAAAAATAATGTTAAGGGCAGATAGAGAAGATTATCTACAAAGGAACCTCTATTAAACTGACAGCTGATTTCTCAGCATCAATGACATAAAAAGATAATGGAATGATATCTTTAAAATCAACTGTAAAAGGGGCACCTGGATGGCTCAGATGGTTAAGCATCTGCCTTCGGCTCAGGTCATGATCCCAGCGTCCTGGGATCGAGCCCCACATCGGGCTCCCTGCTTGGCGGGGAACCAGCTTCTCCCTCTCCCTCTACTGTTCCCCCTGCTTGTGCTCTCTCTCTCGCTCTATCAAATAAATAAATAAAATCTTTAAAAAATAAAAATAAAATCAACTGTGAACTTAGTAATGTATATTTAGTGAAATATTTTTTAAAATAATAAATACAAAATAAAGGTATTTTCTGAAAAACTAAGACTGAGAATTCTCACTAAAAGAAGTCATACAGGGACGCCTGGGTGGCTCAGTCAGTTAAGTGTCTGCCTTCGGCTCAGGTCATGATCCCAGGGTCCTGGGATGGAGCCCTGCATCGGGCTCCCTGCTCAGCAGGGAGCCTGCTTCTCCCTCTGCCTGCCGCTCCCCCTGCTTGTTCTCTCTCTCTCTCTCTGACACATAAATAAATAAAATCTTAAAAAAAAAAAAAAAAGAAGTCATACAGAATATATTCCAGAAGAATGAAAATGAACCCAGAAAGCTCTGACATGAAAGAAGGAATGGTAAGCAAAGGAAATAGTAATTATGTGAGTAAATAAAACCAAATGTTTACTGTATGAAATAATACTGGGAGTTAATTTATAGGGCTATATATTAAAAACAAAATACTGGAAAACAATAACATAGGTAGGGTAGGGCTGATCAGAGTTATAAAGCAAACCTTCTATAAGCCTCTGTGGCGATCCAGAAAAGGGTAACTGCACTGGTTAACTTTAGAATTTGTTTAAAAAGCATGTGAAAATTTTGAGAATAACACTGAAAAAATAGAAATAGACAAAATTTTCCAATTAGTAGAGGAGGAGAAATAAAACAAAAAACTCAGTCAAAGCCAAAAGAAGGCAAGAAACAAAGAGAGACAGAGAAAGTGGAACAAATGGAAAACACAAAATAACATGATAAAAAGAAATTCAAACATATAAATGGTTACAAAAAATATGGTAGAACATTCCAACTGAAATACAAAAACTGCTGCTCTAGGATAAAAAGAAATCCATCTCTATGCCATTTACATGATAAATATCTATAGTCTGAGATAAAGTTTTAACACAAAGGTTAAAAGTAAAAAATTAAAGGTGTGCCTAGCTGGCTCAGTCAGTAGAACATGTGACTCTTGATCTCGGGGTTGTAAGTTCAAGCCCCCCGTTGGGTATAGAGATTATTTAAAAGAAAATCTTTTTAAAAAACCCAAAACAGTAAAAGATTATCTTTTTTAATCTTGGGTACAATTCACTTTGTACTCTACACATTTTGAGAGAGAGATACCCAGTAAATGCTAACCAAAAGAAAGCAGCAGATCTGTATTAATAAATAAAATAGATGTTAAGGCAAAAATATAGAGATGAGAGACATTATAAGATGATAACACTATCCACCAAGAAAGTTTAACAATTATGAACTTTTATGCACCTAATAAAGGAAATTTAAATTATGTAAAGTAAAAATAGACAAAACTTTAAGGAAACACTGCCAAATTCCATGTCATATGGAAGATTTTAACACACTTATTTTAGTAATTGAGAGCAATAGATCCCCCTAAAATCGGTAAAAGTATTAAAGATTGAAGCACCACAATTTCATCGGTTTAGTATAATGGACATGTATAGAATATGAATTGTACCCAAGAATTAGAGACTCCCTATTCTTTCCAAATGCCTATAGAAAGAAAACTCATACTGTCCATAAAATAGATCTCAACTAATTTCAAATCAGTGTTATTAGAGAGACTATGATCTCTAAAAAATTTAATTAAATTATAAATAATAGAAAAACATAACTATAAATATTCTGTATATAAAACATTTAAAATGCTTCTGTTTATTTCAAAATGTGTGGAGTACAGGCAATGTGCTACACACAGAGAAACTTGTGACTTTAAATGCATATTAAAGAAAAGAGAAAAACTAAAAATGAACGATTTAGGCAACCAACTGGAGAAATGAGAAAAATAACACAATAAGCCTAAAGAAAGTAGAAGGAAATAATAGAGATTAAAAGTAGAAAATGAAATAGAAGACAAAGACATCATAGAAGAACCAATAAAGCAAAAAGTTGATTTCTTTGAAAATACTGATAAAATTGATAAACTTTAGGCAAGACTAATCAAGACATAAAGAGAAGAGGCATAAACAAGCCATGTTTGGAATGGAGAGTGAGGGACATTACAGATAAAGCAGGAAATAAAATGACAATTAAAAAATATGAATGGGGCGCCTGGGTGGCTCAGTTGGTTAAGCGACTGCCTTCGGCTCAGTCATGATCCTGGAGTCCCTGGATCGAGTCCCGCATCGGGCTTCCTGCTTGGCGGAGAGTCTGCTTCTCCCTCTGACCCTAACCTGTCTCATATGCTTTCTCTCATTCTCTCTCTCTCAAATAAATAAATAAAATCTTTAAAAAAAAAAAAAAGTATGAATGACTGTGTTGATAGACTTAAAAGTTTAGATGAAAAGAAAAACTCGGGAAAATATCAGTCACATCAGACTGATATGATTACAGAATGGTATAAATTGGAAATTCACTAAGAAGATTCAGGCTTATACCAATCAGGGGTGATTTTTTTTTAGATGATCCCTCCAAGATTGTTTGGATACCTCCTGACCAAAAAAGGGAGGATTGTCTAAATTCTCGAATTTCATGCTAAGCCTGGGATGGTATGGTGAAAGACAAATTAAATATTATTTAAATAAGGTGGAAGTGGGGTGAGAAAGGGCTAAATATCAGCACCCTAGCAACCATGGAAGGTAATATGAAGTGTGGAATTATATTAGTTCTTATTAAAAGAATGCTCCTACTGCTCATTTTTGTTTATTATTTTGTGCATTAGAAATTCAAGTGTCCGGTGATACAGCATTAATTTTGGAGTTGGAGTTTTTCCCAACTTGATCAAAACTGGAGTAATAGCAGCATTGCAGGCTCCCCAGTGCAGTAAGAACTCGTAACACTACGGACTTCTTCAGGTGACTGAGAGTTTCCACCACCTTTGTCCAATTAACAAATCAAATGACTGAGAACAGATGAGGCTGTGCAAAACCATGGACTCTGAAGTTAGAACAACCAGGGTTCAAATCCACCACAGAGTTAGGATGATCTTAAGAAAATTACATTTAATATATGTGCGTCTCATTTTCCTCAACTGCAAAATAAATATGGGATTTTTTTATAGATGTACTCAGCCCAGTACAAAAAGTGTTTTTATAGAGAGCGTTTATTGTGGAGTCTGTAGGTACTCCATAATATAGTTCTTATCCCAGATCCCTTCTCAGTGTTGGTGGGCAAAACATATTTCTTTCTTTCTCTTTTTTTTTTTTTAGATTTTATTTATTTATTTGAGAGAGAGAGAGAGGGCATGCGTACACGCATGAGGGAGGGGAGGGGCAGAGGGGGAGGGAGAAGCAGACTCCCCACTGAGCAGGGAGCCCAAATCAGGGCTCAATCCCAGGACCCCGAGATCATGACCTGAGCCGAAGTCAGACACTTAACCAATTGAGCCACCCAAGCTCCCCAAAACATAATTTCTAAGTGGATATAACTCATATACATTGAAAATGCTTCTCCTAGGATGTGGCTTAGGAAGTTTTAAACACCCTAATCTTTTTGTTTGGACCAAAATGTTCAGTTTTGAGAAATTTTGCATTTTTGACTTATCATACTTTCCAGGGGGGGGCTGATTAGGATTTTAAAAGTCTGGGTTAGTATTATAAAAGAAAATGTCTTTCTTTGAAATGGCTGTAGAAGAAAACAGAAGACATAAGGTCGATAGTGAAGTGGTTGGCTCCCCACCCCAATATGCTGCCCTACTGGTGTCTTGCTCGTGTGTATAAATATATGAAAATAAACTTTTGTGAACTGGCTTGCTTTATACCTTTAGAGATATATTCCCCTAGTGGGAAATGTATTTTCCATGCAAACAACTGATGTCCAATATTCATATTTGACAAATTAATCTTTGACTATATATTGATATCAAGCTATATTTAGAGTCTAGAATTTCTTGGATGGTATTTCTCAGCATCGATGTTTTGGTTCCTTTTAAATTTTTGGACCTAACCTATTACTGTGTTGTGAAATCACCTGCTCTGGAGGACTGCAGTGATGATTAGTTTGTTATGATCAATACTGAAAAAATACTAAGAAAATGTTAGAGAGCATTATATACAGTAAGGGATATTTAGGAAACTTTCACATCTGTGTTAAATGTGTGAGTGTGGATGTACACACACACAGTGGGTCATGATGTCAAGAGTATTTCTTACTCTGGATCTTGGTCAAAATGAGAATGAAGGCTGCTGTCCCATGTGAACTGGTGGAAAGGTATGGGGCAGGAGCAGAGGGTAAGAGTCTCTCCTGGTTCTAAAATCTGAGACCGCACAGCATACCTCACACACATACCCACACACACAATAGGCAGTTCCTAGTGTTCAAGTTTGTTTTGTAGGTCAGTTTTTGAGGACTCAGAATGCATCGTGTAAGAGAAAGACTTATTATCAAACCAGCCTAGAAAATCACTAACATAACATAATTTAAAAAAAAAAAAAGCACCTTCTAAACCTAACAAAAAAAAAAAAGAAAATCTTTAACCGGTCATGTACTATAGTCATAGTATACTAAACACCCCAAGAATTGTGTGTAACAATGCAATCCTTTTCATTTTATGAAGAAAGATACTTACTCAAGTGGAGTAAAAGAGACCTAACTTGGTTGCCACAAACCTGGTGATGACTTTGAGGAAAGTAGTCATATCTCTGGATTCAGCTGTCTCAGGGGTGAAATGTGGAGGATCTTTAAGGCTTCTTCTTGCTCTGCAGTATGAAGATCCGATATTTTCCTTAGTGTCCCACCTTCGTCCCTACAGCAGAACAGTTGTGGGTGGAGGGAATAGCACAAAATTCACAGTAAGAATAACCTGCCCAGTCTCTGGCTCTATGACGTTGAGCATGTCACCAAATCCCTCTTGGCCTCCACTCCCTCATCTGTAAAATATAAATAATAACTTTCATCTCTAAAGGATTAAATGTAAAAGCACCTAATAAAATACTCAATGTTTCCTTCTTTACTTCTCCTCTTCTCCACCTGCCAGGTTATGGAGATGGACCTTTGCTCTCCAACACCCTACCTCTGCTCAAGCTGTGACCCTGTAGTGAGAGAAGGGGCTTGGTGGAGGGGAAGACCAAAAAAGAAGGAAGAGGGGGATGGGGGGAGGCCTGTCCCAGCAGAACTGAGGGGAGCTGGAGAATCCTGCTTGCAGGGGAATCTCTCCAGGGCCTGGCCCTTGATGCCTCCCCAGCTCTTTCCTCCTTCAGGACTACCCCACCCCCCACCCCCTGTGTCTGGGCCATGACAACCTTGCAGTAGAAGGAGAACTTGGTGGGAACAGGAAAGGGAAGGAAGGATCCTAGCTGCAGTGCTGGGAAGGGTCTCTATGGCAGCCTCTATTTTCAAAGGACTGAGTTTTTGTCGTCTCCGTTCTACACCCTCAAACAAAATAGAACAAACAAAAGCAAACAAACTCAGCCTCTCCACAAGAACCAGTGAGCAATAGAGATTTTTATTGGTCTCAGTGAGGGAGATGAGGGAGCGAAGTAAAGAGGTTTACCTCACAGTGCGCATATTACTGGTATGACAAAAGTCCCCAGCAGACTTCCAGGTTCTTCTCTGAAAGCTCCACCGAGACCACCGGCCACTTGGTCTCCTTCTCCCCACTGGTCTCCATTAAGGCCGCCTTTACCTCTCCAGGGCCTCTCTTCACCACTCTCCTTTTCTGAGACAAAGCATTTTAGTTCCTCCAGTTTTGTTAACTCAAACCTGTATCACTTGACATCATCCTCAGTGAAAAAGCAAATAAACTGCTCCTGTCATCATGAATCACTCTCTTCAGAAATTATAAATAATAAACCATTATCTTTCTTATCACATTTATATACATGTCTGAAAAATCATTTGTTGGTGGCATATTTGGTTGACATTGCACATCAAAGAGACATGCTGGAGGAGGAAAGGGATGTGGAATAAGAAGAAGCTTCAAGTATCTAAAAAGTACCTATGAAAAGCTGATAGCAAGTCCCAGATGGGTGTAGTAGGGCTGGTGGGCTGTTGATATAGGAATGAAGGAGGGCATATTCTTTGTAATCGTCTCAACCTAGACAACTCCCATGCCCAGACTACCACCTAAAGTTCCAGCAAAGTTCCATTACCAAATTAATCTTCTTACAACATTTATTTCATCAAGTCTTCATCTGTTAAACAATGAATCCCAATTCCCTTTAAAGGGTTGGAGAATCAGGCTTGAGGATCAATTTCACCTGTTGCCTATTTTATAATAAGGTCTTTAAGGACAGAGACTGGGCGCCTGGGTGGCTCAGTTGGTTAAGCGACTGCCTTCGGCTCAGGTCATGATCCTGGAGACCCAGGATCGAGTCCCGCATCGGGCTCCCTGCTCAGCAGGGAGTCTGCTTCCCCCTCTGACCCTCCCCCCTCTCATGTGCTCTCTCTCTCTCAAATAAATAAATAAAATCTTTAAAAAAAAAAAAAAAGGACAGGGACTAAGTGATACTCATTTAGGAGCTTACCCTTACCCTTGTAGGTCTATCATGGTGCCCTTCAAATAAAAGGCAGCCAAATGCTGTGTTGAACTGGGTAGACTTTAATATCATAAATATACATAAAATGCTTTTATAAATAGCTATTTATAGAAACCTAATTTTAATTAAACATTTTCTTTACTATTTTCTACCAAGTTGTAATTCAGTTTATAATATAATCTTACCCCATTATATGATTACAGAATGCCGTCATTTAATCCTTATGGGACTAGAGCTTAATACAGAGAATGCTATTGGAAGGGCTTTCTCTTGAAACATGGCCCAGGTTCAAAATGAAGCACATTTACACTGCTATCAATGGCATTAGCCATGAGTCCCTTCCTATATCTCCTCTCATTAGTTAGTACTCTTCACTCTTTGCTCTCCCACAAAAATCCTGAGTTGTTTTTTTTTTATTACCAATATAAAATACATTTCTGACTCAAGAAACTATTGCCTAATATGTAGAATCATCAATTTGGCCATATTATAAAATACTTTTGGATAGTGATACTTTAAAATTTTACTTGTATTTAACTAACGTTGCTATTCTGGACTGGGAAAATACAAATTAAAGTGCCGGGCATCAAGATTTGAAATGTTCTGTTAGCAAGGGGCTGGGAAGTTTACAAAACAAGGATAAGAACAAAGATGATGAAATTAAAATTTGCCCACCTTCAGGGTGCCTGGATGGCTCAGTCAGTTAAGTGTCTGCCTTCTGCTTAGGTCATGATCCCAGGGTTGTGGGATTGAGTCCCACATTGGGTTCCTTGCTCAACAAGGAGCCTGCTTCTCCCTCTGCCTGCCACTCCCCTGCTTGTGTTTGCTCTCTCTCTTTCTCTCTGACAAATAAATAAAATCTTAAAAAAAAAAGAAAAACTCTTTCTTTAAAAAAAGAAAATGTATCTTTTCCAATCAAAATAAGTCACTTACCCTTCCAGAGTGGAAGTGGGTGCAAAATAGTCAACATGCCACCAAGTGGCTGATTTGTCTCCTTTAGAGATGGTACTGGGGACTCACTGTTGATCTCTGTTGCTGGAAATCTGGACAGGTTGGACTTTTGGAAGTGGTGTAGTTAGATCAGACTTGGGAAGTGAGATTATGTTGTTAAGCCTGTGCATAGCCTCCACCCTACCATCTTAGTAACTCTGTTTGTATACTCATTGTGCCAGCATTGGATAGATGATGATAAGCCTGGCTGATGTTAGCCAGTCAAGTCATTCTGGCTAATTGGTTGTTTAGTGCCTCTCCCATGGTGTGTGCTCTCTGGTGAGAATTAACATCCAATACAAAGATCTTCACATCTTGTGCCCACTCCAGGAAGTCCATCCAAATGTCTCTCCCCCAGACATCCTTGTTCCTGAAAGTCCAGTCTTTATCTTCTCTTCTTTCCCTTCTGATCATTTGCCACTGCCCATGAGTCTGTATGTATGCAAACTAAGTTCCTTCTCTTTCTATGAAAGTGGATGATCAGGTATACTACTGAATCTCTCTGCTCACCAAGAGGATATCCTCTCATCACTGTTTGTTAAGGCCATGCCCAACTGAAGCTGAGGTGAAGCTATAGGCCATTTTTGGTTTGTAGCCACATTCCAAGACTATCCACTTATGAAAGAAGCTTAGATTTTTTTTCTCTTCCATCCGCTGATCATAAGTGACCCTCCTACAGAGGCTGTATTAGTTTGGGGTCTTGGGGATGCAGACACCAAGACAGAGTTGGAAATGCAAGATATTTATTGGAGGTAAACCCTGTGAAAGAGAAAGAGAAGAGGAGGCCAGAATAAGCAGAGAAAGCCTGTCAGACCAGTAGCTTCTGGGTGGTGTGAAACAAGATAGAACTAGTGTATTCCGTGGTCATGGGCCCACTCCTGCACCTCTTTTACTGTGAAGTAAATCTCTGCATTGGATGCTGTATTATGTGGAATTTCATGACTCTTGACCAGGTACTCTATAAATCCCCAGATTGTGATGCTGCGTAGGTTCTGGGGATAGGAAAAGGCAAACCCATACCTGGAATTGCTGTCTATTCTTGTGAGAATGAACTGTTGGGCCCTTCCAGAGGACCATACGTATATAAGGAGCCAATGTAATCAATATACTACCAAGTCACTGATTTATCTCCTCAAGAAATAGTGCCATACTGGAGACTCAGCCTTGCTATCTCTCACTTACGAATTGGATATTCAGAATAGCTGAGTCAGCTGAATCAATAGCCAGGTCAGGAGCTACGCTATTGTGCCCACGTCTTCACAGTGGGAAGGTGGGAGCTACGCTATTGTGCCCACGTCTTCACAGTGACCACTCTACTCATGAGCTCACTGTGCCACTGGGGTAATGGATGACAAAGGTTGGCTGATATCAACTGGTGAAGTCATTTCATCCATTTGGTTGTTCAGTCTTCTTCCGTGGTTAATGCTTTCTGATGGGCATTATTATGGAGTACAAAAAAAATACTCATATTTCATACCCAATCCCATAATCCCAGCTATATGCCTCAACCCTGGACCTCCATATCTCTGATGTTCTAGTCCTTCCTCTTTTGGGCCCCTTGACCAGCTTGCCAGGCTATTCACCACTGCCTGTATGTCCATAGATTTTCTCACTTTAGATTACTTCTCCTACAAAAATGACTGAATGACCAGGAGCACCACTCATAGTTCTACCCATTTGGAACATTTTCTTATACCTCTGTCTTTCAGGACCACTCCCATGGGTGGCTATATTGTAGCTACATCTATTATCAATTTGTACCCACTTACTGAAATATCCCATTTATAAACCATGCTTGTGTATTTTTTTTCTTCTCCTTCAGCTGGTCATAGGAGGCCCCTATTCAGCCATAGATGTGAGCTGTGGTGGGTAATACAAGGAGCTGAACTACTTGCTTAAAACCTTCCTTGTGCTTTCTAGTTGCTCAGGTATGAGCCCAAATATAGTATTTCTCTCTTACAGTAGATTGCTGCTGGGCCTGCCCATCTTTATGAATTAAGGGTCTGACAGAACCCACTCATTATGGGCAGTCCCAGATGCATGGTCACTTGGTGTCCATGGTTGGTTGTTCCTTTCTCTACCAGAGCCCAGGAACATGCCGGGAGCTATTTTTCAAAAGACATAGTAATTTATATTCCGGATGACATAACTTTGCTCCAAAACTCCAGGGACCTGAATTCTAATCATCCCTTTAAGACTTTTCTATAAACTGTACATTATATCTTTCCCACTATTGATACGTCCAACACCATAGGGTCTACTGGATAGTACGGCCCAAGTAGCAGAGCTGCATATACCAAAGCCTGTACCTTCTATGGAACTCTTTGCTGTTCGGACCACTCTGAAATCTGGCAGTTTTCCCTGTCACTTGGTATGTGGGTCAAAGCAAAATTTCTGGGTATATAACAATAGTTCTAAACCAGGAATGATTTTGCTCCCCAGGGGACATTTGGCAGTATGAAGCAATTTTTTATTTTCATGACTAGAGTAGGAGGAGTACTACTGGCATCAATTTAGGTAGAGGCCAAGAATACTGCCAAACCATCCTGCAATGCACAATACAACTCCTAAAGAATTATTTGGTCCAGCAGTGCCAAAATTGAGAAAATCTGGTGTAAAATATGTTGCCTTCAGAGCATGAAGCCTACCAGGTGCTGTGCTTCCATGGGATACAAGATGCAGCAATTTTCTCTTATTTTGCAGGGAATATCCAGACTGACCACTAGACTCCTAAAAACTCTACTGAAGTGAGAATTCCCTGATCCTTATTGGGTTTATCTCTTTCATCTGGAGTATATTATCTTATCAAAGACTCCAGCATACTAGCTATCTTTCAGTTATCCTGCACGATCAGCATGACATCAATAGAATGGATCAAAGTGATGTTCCATACGATGTCCAGATACTCAAATCTCTTCAAAATGCATTATAGCAGATGTTAAGAGAATTGACATTGTTTTAAGGTAAAACTGTAAATGAATACTGTTTGCTGTAATTTCTGATTCTCTTTCTTAATTGGATATAGTCTCATTCTTGCCAAATCAATGCCCACATAATATGTATCACAAGACTTACTAATCTGCTCTACAATGCTATCATGTCTAACATAAAAGCTGTTATTAGGGCTTCTACTTGGTTGAGCTTAGTAAGTCTACAGTCATTCTTCAGGATCCACCTGGTTTTCTCAGGAGCCAGACTAGTGAATTAAATAGAGGTTTGATAGAGACTACCACACTTTGCATTTTTAAAGGTGGCACTAATCTCTGCCACTCCCATTTCTGGGATGAGATAATGTATTTTCTTTACTATCTTCGCTAAAGGTTGAAGATAGGATCATATCTTGGCTTTCTCACTATATGAGAAATCTTACTCCACAGGCCAAGGACCACATGAGGGTTAGTCCAATCACCAAGTATGTCCATCCTAATTACACACTTAGGATCAGTCAAATAACCACTATGGGGGTCTGTTGAAACAGTGGATCCACTATAAGCTGGACTTTGGACGGAGTTCCTCTTGTTACTTGGCCCCTATGTACCCCCCATCCTAACAAAGGGGCCTTAAGGCATCAAACATCAACTCAGACCTTAATATTCCTCAAAATGTGAGATCCTCCATTTTCCCCAGTGTACAATCAATCACCTACCTAAATAGCCTAGGCCATTTTAGGAAATTATAAGGGAGATCTTCTAATATATACTTGCTGGGATATTGTAGGGTCTTTCCTCCTAGAGATCTGTTCACATTTTAGTGAGTTGGTTCTGGGTCTGAATACTGGCTCAGTTCAGGGAACTGAACAAGGGATTTTAACTTTTATTGGAGAGGTTGCCCTTGGCCTCTTGCTTCTCCACACTTGCTCTTTAAGAGTATTTTAGATGTTAAGTAGCACCATCATTGAATGTTCACCTCTTTTGCCCAGAGGGTAGCCATGTTCTATTACCTATCTCCACAATTTCCTGGGTAAGCCTTTATGGCTATCTCTCCAACCTTGCAGGTCATTATGGTAAGTATGGCTCTGTGGCTTCTGGCAGTTGAGTGTGCTACCTGCTTTGAGATGCCATTATTCCTATTGCTATGAATGAGCTCAATTCTGTGACCACCGCTCCTACTATCATCCCCAGCCTGTGGATGAGAAGAACCACCAATAAATACCCTGTAATACTGGTGTCCCTCTCATAAAAACATTCCTGACAGTCAAGGGGTACCTGGGTGGCTCAGTCGGTTGGGGCTCTGAATCTTGGTTTCAGCTCAGGTCATGATCTTGCGGTTGGTCGTGGGATCTGAAGCCCTTAGCGCAGAGTCAGCTTCAGATTCTTTCTCCCTCTCCCTCCTCCTCTGTACTCCCAGCTCTCTCTCTCTCTCTAATAAATAAAATCTTAAAAACAAACAAACAAAACAAAACATTCCTCATTCTTATAAAATGCAAGGCCACAGAGTCTTTCTTGGTGAATACAGAAATGTCTAGCTCCTAATATCTGTCCACGCCCACTCACTACTTGATCATTGGCTATAGGTGCCCAAGAATAGTATGTCTTGGGTTTAAATGTCGTAGTGAATTCTGAGAGTGCAGCAGCTGAGAACGATCGATTGACTGCAATCCTAGAGGCAATTCTTGATTTTTTAAGATTTTATTTATTTGACAGAGAGAGGGAGAACACAAATAGACAGAGTGGCAGGCAGAGGGAGAGGGAGAAGCAGGCTCCCTGCTGAGCAGGGAGCCAGACGTGGGGCTCGATCCCAGGACCCTGGGATCATGACCTGAGCCCAAGGCAGCTGCTTAACTGACTGAGCCACCCAGGCGCCCCAATTCTTGAAAGATTTGAGCAGTGCACTTCCATGGCTGCCATATGGACATGATTTTTAACTGAGAAAGAGACACTAGGGCAACAGTAGTTGATGAGATAGGAGGGATGAGGACTACTTGCTTGTGCAACTTAATTGGATCCTCTGGCACTCATGCCCAATCACAGATGTACCACTTCCATCTTATGATAGATTGCTGCTGGGTCCATCTGACTTTATGACCTGACAGATCTGACAGAAGCTACCTTATCTTAGATAGTTCTGGCCACATGGTTTACTTGATAGTCATGGTCATGCTCTTTTCCAGGGTGCAGAAGCATACAAAGGACTTCTTGAACCATATATAATACTCTATAGGAGATGGTGTGGATTGCTCCAAAACCCTGAGTCTGTGTTGCAATTCTCCTATTGGGGAATTCCATAAACTCTACATTGTCTTTTCCCATCACAGATTCCTCCAATACCATTGAATGTGCTGTCATAGGGGCCTTTCTAAAAATATAGGCAACTGCTTATTTCTTTTCAAACCTCCTCACAACTCATATCTTCTTAAAGATTTACTCTGTGCATTTTTCTTCTACTTCATTAGTTTTTATTTTTTTTCTCCCTGCTGATAATTTAAGCTTCCTAATACATGAATTCAAACTATGAATTCTGCTTATATGTATGCAAAGCCATAAATCTCCACAATTCAACATACCACAAGATTTGATGTTTTCATTATCTTTTAGTTCAAAATATTTCCATTTTTTATTTTCTTTTTCACCCACGAACTTTTTTTTTACAAGTATATGCTTAATTTCCAAACATTCAGGGATTTTCTTATCTTGCTGTTAACTTTTATCTTAATTTTAATATAACCAGAGAACAAACTCTATATGATTTTAATCTTTGAAATTTGAAATTTCCTTTGTGGTTCAGCATATATTCAATTTTGTAGTAGTTTCACGTAATTATCTACAGTTATTGGGTGCAGTATCTAATATGGGCCCTTTATGTCATGTTTGCTTATCATGTTGAATCTTTGATACCTTTACTGTTATTTAATTTGCTTATTCCATGTGTTAATCTGCTTGGATAATGGAGATCTAGCGCTCCTTGTATTTCTAACATTTGTTTTGGCTTTATGTATTTTAATGCTATGCTACTCGGTGCTTACAAATTTAGAATTGCTATCTCTTCCTGCTGAATTAAACCTTTATCATTATTAAGTGTTCTCTATCTCTAGTAATGCTTTTTACCTTACATTTTACTGTCTGACAATAGTATGGCAACATCAGCTCTTTGTATTTGCATGATATATCTTTTTTATAAAGTGCTTTATACTTATCTATTGACATAGTCATATACTTTTTCTCTTATTCTATAAATGCACATTACAGTGACTGATTTTTGAAAGTTAAACCAATTCTGTATTTTCCTTTTAACATCTTGCTAAACATATTTAAGATTTTTCACTTATATACATAATAGTGCCCTATAATTATGTCATTGTTGAATTTACTTATCAAGATTATGTTAACCCCATAAAATCAATTCAAGTGTTTCCTTTTTCAATTCTACTAAAGACATTATAAAAATTTTGTGCTATTTCTTCCTTATTTAGTAAAATTCACCAGCAAAACTATATGGGCCTATGAATGCATGTAACCTTTGAAGTTATAAATTCATTTTAGTAGATATCAAACTATTAGTGATTCCTACTCCTTTCATGTAAGTTTTAATATGTTGTGCTTTGGGGGAATTTTTCTATTTCACTCAAAGTTTCAAATATATTGACATTCATTTGTTTATAATACCATCTTTTTCCTTTTAATCTTTCTGTATCCTTACGATTTTTTTTTAAGATTTATTTATTTATTTATTTGACAGAGAGAGAGAGAGCACAAGTAGGCAGAGTGGCAGGCAGATGGAGAGGGAGAAGCAGGCTCTCCGCTGAGCAGGGAGCCAGACGTGGGGCTCGATCCCAAGACCCCAGGATCATGACCTGAGCCGAAGGCAGCCACTTAACTGACTGAGCCACCCAGGCGCCCCTATCCTTATGATTTTTGGTGTGGCCCTTGTAAATGTGATTTTGTCATTTTCTGAATCCAGTCTGACTTCCCATATCACTTATTTAGAACATTAATTTTTCAAATTCAATGTACTTAATATGTTTGGATCTAAATGTATCATAATATATTTTGTCCTATTTGTTTCCTTTTCTCTTTTTAAGCATTTATTATTCCATTTTTCCACCTTTCCATTGGCTTCAATGTTACACTTTTTACTTAACATTAGATTTACCCACATATTTACCATTGCTGTTGCTTTTCGTTCTTTCCTACATATCAACATTCACCTGGGGATAGTTTCATTCTGCCTGAAAAACAGTCTTCAGTATTTCATTTTAAGAGCATTTTCTACTTCATCTGAAAATGTCTTTTACTTTTATTCTTAAAGGCAATTTTTTTTTTTTTTTGCTATTGAATTTTAGGGAGATATTTCACATTGTTTGGCTTCTAATATTTTGATTGAGAAAGCCACTTGTAGTCTAAGTGGTACTCTTTCGATCCTTCTTCTCTTGTTGCTTTTGTCTAATTCTCAGTCTAATTTTAGTTTTATTTTTATCTGCTTTGGTATGTATTTTCCTGCTTTCCGTTGATTCACAGCCCTTTAATCAATTGTTTGTGATCTTGATAGTTGTGGAAAGATCTCAGCTATTATCTAGTCATATATTGCTTCTTACTATCTCTACTCTTTCTGGAAAGTTCAATTAAATTTATGATAAGACTTTCCTCTTGGGTCGCCTGGGTGGCTCAGTCGTTAAGCGTCTGCCTTCGGCTCAGGTCATGATCCCAGGGTCCTGGGATGGAGCCCCATGTCTGGCTCCCTGCTCAGCCGGGAGCCTGCTTCTCCCTCTCCCACTGCCCCTGCTTGTATTCTCTCTCTCGCTGTGTGTCTCTCTGTCAAATAAATAAATAAAATCTTTAAAAAAAAAACAACTTTCCTCTTACTATACTTTAATATTTTCAGTTCTCAATCTTTTATTCTATTTTGTATTAACCACTTGGAATTCATGAATTATATTTTCAGCTGTGTCTAATCTTCTATAAGCCAATCCTTTGAGTCCTTAAATTCAGCTAATATATTTCTGGGTTCTTTAACTTCCACTTGGTATTTTTCTGTGCTTTTGTAGTCATCTGCTGAAATTCTTGACATTTATTTCCTTGGGCTTAGCATATAGTCTGTGTTGTTAGTTTTAATTCATGCTGTCTGTACACATCTTGTTATTTTGTGTAAGACATCAAATCTGCAAAACTGTAGAAACACTTTGAGATCTTGAAATCTAATTCCTGCCCATCTATAACTATAGAAGGCCATCAGAAGCATTATTCAGATTCTCAGTTACCTCCTAAATAATTGGAGGCCAAAAGCAGGTTTATCTATGTTGCCATTTTTTTCTCACCCTATTGTTGGCTATAATCCTTCACTATCTTGTTAGCTCCTTCTTTTTTTTTTTTTTTTTTTTAAAGTAATCTCTACAACTAACGTGGGGCTTGAACTCATAACCCTGAGATCCAGAGTTGCACACTCTACTGAGTGAGCCAGCCAGGAACCCTGATCTTGTTAGTTTTTCTGATGGCCTTCATATTAATGTTTTGAAGCAAATTTGTCCATTTTTTCCCTAGGTGTCCTAAGCTAGAGGATTGGTCCAAATGATATTACCTGGCATTATTATAAATGGAAATACCTTCTTGTTATCATGAAATCCCACTTACATTCTAACTATATAGGATTTTGACTTTCTGTAAGGCAAATGTAGCATAAGGGTGGGAACTGTGGTAAAAAAAATAAACTTGTATAACTAAGTTTGGCTCCTTTCCTTTCAAATTTCATGTGTTATGTTCACATAAAATGCTTGATTTATCTTTCTTTTTTGGAGGGATGGCCCTTGGAGTTATCTACTGTGCCAATTTCACTGATGTCATTTTATAATTCATTGTCGAATGGTAAAGCAATCCTGCATCTTTGGTCATAGCATATTATCCTTTTTGTATATTGCTTGTTTCAACTTGCTAAATTGTTGGTATCAGGGTAACACTGGCATTATAGAATTAGATGACACAATGCTCCTCTTCAATTTTCTTGAAGAGACAGTAGAAATAACATGTGGTGAGTTAATGAAATCATGTTTACAGCAGCCAAAGAAATGTGTGCAGAGGAAACCTGTTGAAGACTATTAGCTTTTTGGTGAGAACAATTGCTTAGTTTAGAACACTAGGTAACATCCATTTAAAAACAATGCAAAGAATTCCAAGTGGTTTTCCTTGAGTCGCAGATCTTACCAATACTGCTCAGTTACTATCTACTCAGTCAATGCTGAGTTTGAACTGACTAAACAACCTCTATGGATGTTTTGTGAAACAACCAAAGAAGGTTGAGAAAATGTTCAATACAACCTTAAATAGAATCTGTTCTTACAACTGATGGTGGTAAAATATAGGTGTAGAACAGAAAGAAGCTTTGTTGGACAAATTTATCAAGCTCTTGCAATGTAAAGGCTTCAAATTCATGGTTATTCATTGTATTATTTAACAGCAGGTCCTTTACAGAAAATATTTGAACCTATCATGTGTTATTAAATGAGCAGTATCAATGGTGGACTTCATCAATTTTTATCTTATCTATTCTAAATTTCATGAATTTGTCAGGGCCAGGATTTGAAATTTTTCTGAATTAGAGGACCCACCCCAACCACCATTACTGAACACTAAATTGTTTTCAAAATCAGCTTATTGTTGCTGACTTGATGTTTCTCATTGAATTCAACCTAAAATTACAAGGCAAAGTAGGTTAACATGTAAAATCTATGCCGCAGTGGTCATTTCATGATAATTAACATTGAATCACAAGCAAATCTCAAGTTGCTTTATACATTTTCTGTACTATTAGAAATTAAAATGAAAAAAATTTTTCAATTCCAAATTTGTATTAGATGTACTTTCCAAGCTCACACTATAATTTTAGCAGTTTTTGACCTGATGGACTTGCAAAGGAAATTAATTTTAAAATCTATTTAATCATGTGATTGTAGAATTTCCACACAACCTTTAATTGGAAATGGTTAATTTGTAACATAATGACATTTAAAATTTTTGTCAATAGAAAATTTTGTTTTTCGTGTCTATGGAATATCCTTGCTTTTAGCCTCCTGGGCTACAAAGCATAAAATATTTACCATCTCCTAATGTAACACTGTTTGTCAACTATATTTCAATAAAAAATATATTTACCATCTGACCCTTTATAAAGTTTTCCAGTCCACATCCTAATCAAACTGGCAAGTTTTTCCTATGAATTATTCCTTAAGAAAAGTGCAGTAAGATGCCCTTTCCTCAACACATTCTCAGATGTTCTCCTCAGAATTTTTCTCACAAATATACCCATATAATTTCTGAGATGCATAAAATCTATAATGTGCAATTTCATGGGATTCTGTGAGAAGCTTTCTCACTTTAAATATAGATTTTGTTTTGTTTATGAATTCTGATATATACTGCAAACTAATGCCAAGGCCTCTCCCCCACTAAATGCACCAACAGTGACTCAGGTACTATGGTCATATCAATCTGTTGGGGAAGGCCTAACACACACATACACACGCACTTTTTCTCCTTTGTCAATCTGTTGATGCTGCTGTGGTATTTTCTAGAGAAGTTACTATATAGTCAGTACATTCTCTGACATGTATTTAAAACAAGATTTCTCCATGAAGGTGCTCTTATTTTGTAAAAAGTTTCTCCACTCCAGTTTTCTGATACTGAAATTTAATCTAGCACTTATTGTCTTCCTACTCACTGCATATATATGGTTTCACTCTGTGAATTTTCTGATACACTTGGCGTTGTGACTTGGAAATGAAGAAAACGCACTGTGCATTCATAAAATAGCTCCCCAGTATGAACTTCAATGTGCAACTGTATTAGTTATCTTTTGCTGTGTAAATTACCCCCAAAACTCAGCAGCTTAAAACACTTAACTACATTTCTGAGGGTCAAGAATCTGGGTTGCATAGATCTAGTTCTGGTTATCTTGTGAGGTTTCATTCAAGGTGTCAGCTGGGGGCGGAAGAATCAGCTTCCAAGCTCATTCATCATTATAGAGTGGGTGCCCAAGAGGGGAAACCATAGTCCTTTATAATCTAGCCTTGGACATAACATACCATCACTTCTGCTGTTTGCTACTGGTCACACAAGACCAATCTTGGTAGAATGTAGGGGACCATACAAAGATGTCACACCACCAGAAGCCAGGGCATCAGGGGCCATCTCTGGAGCTGGCTATCACTCAATAAGCCAGTTTGACTTGAGGCTGATGGACTTTCAAACGCAGTACCTAATACAGTCTCTCTCCAGTATGAAATTCTGATGTACACAAGAGTTGTGACTTCTGGTGAAGGCTTTTTCACAGTCATTGCATTCAAATGACTTCCTGTCAGTGTGGATTTTCTGAAGTGCAACCAAGACTTAACAGGTGAAGGCCTTTTCAAATTTCAGTATGTTCATGGATTTCTCTCCAGTGTGAGCATTAGTGTTATGTCTTTTGGTAAATGTCTCTACATATTTAATGCATGTATTAAGATTTTTGTTCTGAATGGTTGCAAATATTCAACCACTGTGTGTGACTTGAATTTCCCAGTTACCATGTTTCTTTCCAGTACGAATGGTCTGATGTTCATATGGCTTCTGAATGAAGACCTGCTTACATTCTGTACACATGTAATTCTTATGTATGAATTCTTCAAAGGAATCTAAATACTGATTGGTGGGCAAGGTCTTTCCTACTTTATTTCATTTTGGCCTATATCCTCAACTCTATTTTCCACAGGAGCCTGAAAGAGGTTGGGCTGTCTTTAAGTTCCGATCAGAGTTGCTATTAGAGGTGGGTTAGTCTCAGGACTGAGCTCTCAGGCTGTTTTTATCTGAGACACCAAAACCTACAAACCTTGTGGGTTTTAGAAGGAACTTGACTCATTGATCAGAGTCTCTCAGGAACTACAGTTGGAAATCTCAATGACAACAGTAAACTCTCTAAGGACTACTTCTGCTTTCCTCAGTTTTTATTTATTGAAGGCCTACTGGTGATGAATTCAGTACCTTACCTTTTGTCTGGATCCATCTTTACTCCAGAAGGACCTTTTCTTTGGCAGATACTGCTCCCCCTCATCCCCATACTGCCAGCATTTTAAAGATGTCATTCCACTGTCTTCTGTCCTTGTTGATTTCTATTGAGATATCAACTGTCAGTCTTATTGGTGCTCCACTAAAGGTAATGAAAGTGCCTTTTCTCTAGCTGCTTTAAAAATAAGGCCTGTCTTGGATTTTCAGCACTTTGCCATGGGTATCTAGGCATAGTTTCAAATATTTAGCTCTGTTTAACTGGTATTGGCTGAACTTTAATCCATGGGTTTTCATCAATTTTGCAAAACTGCTTGCTAGCCATAACCTCAAGCACTGTTTCTGCCCTAATCACTCTCCCCCGACCCATGACTCCAAAGTACATGTCAGACATTTTGAACATATCCTGATATTATCCAGTGAAAATCTTGTCTTCTGGTTCACTAATCTTTTCTTCTAGTGAACAGTTACCTCATCAAAGGGAGTTCTCTCCCCCCTTTATTTAAGTAGGCTCCACACCCAGCGTGGAGCCCAGTGAGGGGCCTGAACCCACAACCCTGAAATCAAGACCCAAACCAAGATCAAGAGGCAGATGCTTAATGGACTGAGCCACCCAGGGGCCCCTCACCTAGGAAGTAAGATCTTAATTTTTTTCAGTTCTAGAGGTCCTTTCAAACAAAAATCATTCCTTGATGAAAAACTTCACTATTTCATGTCAACCCTCTCCATTTTCTTTCACATTAAATCAGTTATTTAAAAAGTCATAGTTTTACACAATCTAGATAATTTGGATTCAATCATACATTTCTTCTCCCTCTTACCTGTCATATAATTTTGTTGCTTCACACACCTAGTAATCTTTAAACTGTGTGCTGGATATTGTGTATAAAAGAACTGTAGAGGCTCCAAGACAATTTCTTCCTCTTGAAAAGGGGATCCCCCTTTGCTTTGTTAGGCAGACTTTTGTTAAGATTTAGCCCAAACTCATCCCTGTGCCTAGAGTACAAGCCTAGAAAGTTTTTGGTTGAGAAACTGGGTGGACCTTTGTTTCTTCAGCCTTGAAAGATTGCAAGGGATTCAGTTTCGCCTTTGAGAAATTTTCAGTTTAGCTTTTTTGCCCAAATTTCAACATTTAACAAATAGAACGTAGAAACACTGGCTGTTCTTCAAGATGTCCATCAACAGATGACTGGATAAAGAAGATGTGGTATATATATACAATGGAATATTATGCAGCCATCAAAAGGAATAAGATCTTGCCATTTGCAACGACGTGGATGGAACTGGAGGGTATTATGCTGAGCGAAATAAGTCAAACAGAGAAAGACATGTATCATATGACCTCACTGATATGAGGAATTCTTAATCTCAGGAAACAAACTGAGGGTTGCTGGAGTGGGGGGTGGGGTGGGAGGGATGGGGTGACTGGGTGATGGACACTGGGGAGGGTATGTGTTCTGGTAAGCGCTGTGAATTGTGCAGGACTGTTGAATCTCAGATCTGTACCTCTGAAACAAATAATGCAATATATGTTAAGAAAGAAAAAAAGAAGAAGAAGAATGTAGCAGGAGGGGAAGAATGAAGGGGGGGAAATCGGAGGGGGAGAAGAACCATGAGAGACAATGGACTCTGAAAAACAAACTGAGGGTTCTAGAGGGGAGGGGGTTGGGAGGATGGGTTAGCCTGGTGATGGGTATTGAGGAGGGCACGTTCTGCATGGAGCACTGGGTGTTATGCATAAACAATGAATCATGGAACACTATATCTAAAACTAATGATGTAATGTATGGGGATTAACATAACAATAAAAAAATTAAAAAAAAAAAAAAAAAAAAAAAAAAAGAAACACTGGCTGTTCTTTTAAGGCTTTCAAGCCTCCAATTTTGTCACTCCAGCCCTATGCAATCAGTAAAAGCACAGCTGATTTCTCCTTCCCTAACATGGCCCTTTACCTGGGCCAAATCCAGATGCCCAGACTAAGCCAGCTTCTACAAAGTAAACTGGAGTGTAAGAGTTTGTGATCTTCCACTAAGCTCTGAATACTTCTCCCCTCTATACAGGATTGAGTCTAGTGTACACCTCCTTTCCACATCACATTGTTGCCTTTAAAAATACGGCTTTTGAAAATTATCCTGCCTAATAGAGTGTTCGATGGTTGTTATTGACCTGAAGTGAGCTACATCCTCTCATGTGAAAAACTGAACCTCTACAGTGTTGGTAATGCAAATAATTAAAAGTGGTGGAAAAAATGGTGACTTTTGAAAACTCAGAATATATAAATTTACAACACTGAGCACATTCTGCAATGCAAATCACTCTATATCCTCCAATTCCTTTTATCATCAGTTTCCTATTTCTTTGATAGAACCTTTTTATTCACAAAGAGTTAAAGGGGAGAAGACATTTTACAGTTGAATTTGGGGTGCCTGGGTGGCTCAGTTGGTTAGGCGACTGCCTTCAGCTTGGGTCATGATCCCGGAGTTCCGGGATTGAGTCCCACGTCGGGCTCCCTGCTCGGCGAGGAGTCTGCTTCTCCCTCTGACCCTCTCCCCTCTCATGCTCTCTCACTACCCCCCCAATAGATAAAATAAAAATAAACAGTTGAATTTTCTAAGAAATAACAGTAAAAGTTTCCTTAGTAATATGCCCAGATCTTTGCCATTAAAATGTTTAGTTTTGACTGGTTTATTACAACTTATGGTCATAGAATTGCTCAGTAACTATCAAGTCTACATATTGATACAAAGTTTAAATTTGAATGCCAAGGCTTTTTCTACTTAATGAACACTTCTCATATGAACTTTTTTTCCCAGGAACTCCATTTTGTCTTCCCCAGATGGAATATATAAGCACATAACCGGGAATAAATCTCTTAATCTTGCACCTCAGAGATGTGTATAGTTGGATGGCTTCTGGATAGCTTAACTAGTTCCCACTAGTGATTCTTTGGAAACCATGGCTATAAAGAGAAAAATACTCAAAAGCCAGCACGTTCTTAAAACTTTAAGGTTATTCTTAGTTGAAGAAACTTGCTTGAATTTGTCTGAATTAAGATTTGCTGCCTATACACCTCAGATGGCACTTAAATAGACTAAAAACAGCCAAAAAGATTTCAGAAGCAGAAACTTACATTTTGAAGGGAGTATCCATTAAATAGTGGTCGCATACTTCCAGATCTATTATAGACATGATTTTGGTATTTTAGGGTTAGTAAAAATATTAATCATTTCAGTAATGTCAAAATTTACTTAAGTATGCTCACGATTAATGTATAGTTTGTAGAGATGCAATGACCACCACTAAAAATATTACTGTAAGGGGCACCTGGGTGCTCAGTTGGTTAGGCATCCAGCTCTTGATTTCAGTTCAGGTCATGATCTCAGGGTTATGGGATTGAGCCCTGTGGTTCTGTGCTCAGCGGGGAGTCTGCTTGAGATTCTCTTCCTCTCCCTCTGCCACTCTCCCTGCTCTCGCTCTCTAAATTTTTAAAAAATATATTACTTCAAGTCATCTTTAAGAATAGAAGGCGGGGCATGCCTGGGTGGTTCAGTCGCTTAAGCGTCCGCTTAAAATGTCTTTTCCCCCTTAACTCTTGGTTTCGGCTCATGATCGCGTCCGTTTAAAATGTCTTTTCCCCCTTAACTCTTGGTTTCGGCTCATGATCTGAGTCATGGGACTGAGCCTTGCATCGGGCTCTGCACTGGGTATGGAGCCCGCTTGGAATTCTCTCTCCCTCTGCCCCTCCCCTGCTCATGCTCTCGGTCTCAAAAAAAAAAGGCAGCAAAGCTGTGAAAGTAATTCAATTCTGATATATACAATTATATCACCAGTCTTACACACTGGATGTAATGTTTTAATAACTTATGATCTTTTAAAGAACTATTCCACATAGCTCATTTACTTTATTACAACTAAAAAAGGTAATAATACCCTTTGGGAATAAAGGGTGCTAAAACAGAGGACAATTATCACCACCCTCTGTAAAATATTACTTCGACCTATATTATTTGGAGTTAATCTATCGCAATTATTTCACATAATTGGAAACTTCGAAGATTGAATTTTACTAACAATCTATGCCAGGGATCATCTGGTCAGCTGCATCTTTTCTGTAGACACAGTTTTACTGGAACACAGTCATGTTCATTTATTTCTATATTGTTTATGGCTCTTTTTGCACTACAACAATAGAATTGAGATCATATGGTAAGATATCTACCATCTGTCCTTTGACAGAAAAAGTTCGCTCACCTTGATCTACACCATGAAAATAATTATTTAAATGGATTTTAAGTAATTTACAACTGCCGTTTTTTTTTTTTTTAAGATTTTATTAAGTAATTTCTACACCCAATGTGGGGCTTGAACTCACAACCCTAAGATCGAGTCCCATGCTTCACCGACTGATCCAGACTGGTGCCCCACAACCGTCATTTGGTAAAGAATTGGATAAAGCATTTTAGTTTGTATTTGAAAAAGGCATCACTGGTAATGCTTTCTCTCTATAAACCAAAAACATTTAGCAACTGTACCTTTGAGCACCAACAAAGATGAAAAAGCTGAAAATGAAATTTCCAAGAAGTAAATTTGAGAGGGTATCCAAAGGTTATGTTCTCTCAGATAACTTGGGTTTTTGTTTTTAAAATCTTTTCACCTGCACATTTAAAATAACCTAGGTCCTATGCTAATAACAACAGCAAGGATAGTATGGAATGGTTCTAATTTTACTTATCATTCTAGAGTAATAAATATAAGGTGGCGTCACTGAACAACTACAAAGACATTTATTTGGATAAAATGAAACACCAAAAATCTAGAGAAAAGGGAAAGAAAACCCAGAGCTCCAAATTTAAAATGGGTAAGATCTTTTAAAAACTGGCAAGCACCTAAAACATATTAAATGATTAGGACAAAAGATTCAGTTCAAGGTCACAAGAAAATGATCTTGTGAGTAGATACCTAATTACAAGTAACTTGGATGATTTAGTGAAGCAATGAATAAATAGGTCAATTGTTAAGCCTGCATCACTTGTATTGGAGTAAGATTTAATACAGAATAGAAATAAATCTGAAAAAATAGGTCACAACACTAATAGAATCTTAACTAAAAATTAGGCAAACTTTCAGAACAGGAGAGCCATTATTAAGTTGTTCATCATTTTTACCATGTGAGGCAAATAAAATTGAATAGAAAATCTACACTGTGGGAATACACAAATGTTCTTCCCACAAATTCCATGACAACTACTCAGTGTGTATATTGCAGGTCTTAGACTATTTGTAAAATGACTAAACCTAAACTGCTAGCACTGCATTTTTATAATTTTATACATTAAACTTAGTAATGACCGAAATCTTAACTTTGACTATCATTGATTAGCTTTTCAAAATCATTCCTATTGCCTGAAAGATTTTGAATACTTTAAGATTTAAGTGATAACTGTGGATTCCCCCCACCTAGACCCACCTACCCACAAAGAAATAAAATATGGAGTGGGGGGGATAAATGGAATCACGCTGATAGGATGATGACAAGGTTCAACTGAAGTTAAGGTTTTGTCCAAAGTTCATTAATTAGATTTTAACTACTTTAAAAAGATCATGGTACCTGGCTATCTAATGGCTGGATACTGGGCATCAGCTATTAATGCTTGTACAGTTTGCTCAACTATACACAGATGTTACCATAAGAAATCAATTTTGAAGAGTAATTCCTTCTCCTATTACATCTTGGAAAATTTTATTTCCAGATGTTTGATAAATTGAAAAGGCTGCTGAGAATTCCAAGAGTTCAAATACAATAAAAAATTAAGACCTATAAAGCACTGAAACAAATCAGAAATTGTTCAAACTAAAAATTAATTAAAATAACTGAATTCAAGATAAACAAAAAGATTAAAGTCAAACAAACTTTACCAGATCCATAGATTCTGAGAACATACATCCATAAAGCTGGGCTTAATATTCATAATCCATGAAGAGAAAACAAAAGTATATTCTTCAATGTCAGCAGCTCTAATGAACTAGAATAGGCTTCAAAATCTTTCCAGGGGCTCAAAAGAATGTCTAGCCACAGCTCAAAATTCAGGTTCAGGTAACAGCTGAGTCAGAAATCTGAGCAACCCATCTTTTCCTGAACATTTAAAAACTGAATCTCCACCAGTATGTATGCATCCAAAACGAATTTTGGATCTCCTCTCATGGTATAGTGAAAGCTCAATAATATAGTTCCCTAATAAAACTTTCATCATATTGACAAATTTATTTTTATTTTCTTATTTTACGCCAAGAAAAAAGGCTTTTACCAATGAAATGGTAAAATTAGAGGCAACTATAACTTAAAATTACATAGCTTCTTAATGTTTTATTCATAGCATTCTTTATACAGAAGCTTCACTGATATTTAATTTACTGCAGCATCCTGTGGGTGAAGCACAAAATTACATTAATTATAAACAAAGAAACAAAGCACTTCTGACTTTTTAAAATTATATATATATATTTATATCCAGTTGACAAATAGCATCACATTACTGTATAAAAAACTAAAAATCACCATGGAAGCTAAGGCCTAAATTCTTATTCCAATTGTTCCCTTTTGTTTATATCTAAGAGGTATTAGAAATTAAATTCCAGTACCTCAAAAAAAAAGGTCTACATTATTTACACACAGTATGGAAAATAAAAGATGCTTTTTGGCTAAGTTAGATTGCTGTTACCTACAGTATATACAGCGTAAATTTTAGGGGGGAAAAAGCACTACTAAACAAATACTATTTCAAATGGAAATGTATTATGCCTAGAATTTTGTTCTAAAATTGTGTATCCTAGTGTCTGTTGAATAGAATTTGTCTTCCAATAAATCTACTAAAAATTTGAAAAGGAGTACCACTATGCTTCTTTATATTGCTAATCTAGACACTGTTAAGTACAATATTGTAATAACTATAAGCACTGAAGCTTAAATGAAACAATGGCAACATGTGTGTAGATGGAATTTTATTTAAAATTGTAAAATATAATGCCTTAATATTTACCCATAATTATGAGACTATCTAATATTCTTTTCATCCTTTAAGTCTCATTATATAATATGTCCCTAAACAGTGAAACCTTCCAGTAACTTACCAGAGAAAAAGTTTAATTATATTATTCTGTTCTTAGAATTATTTTTCTAGTAATTAAAAACATATCTAAACCCTTGGCAAAAACAAACGCAATCAATTCAGTGTAACAGACTGAGCTTTAAACTGTACTTTAATTTTCAATTAACTGTAACCTACAGGTTAATTGAACCAAATGTAGAATTTTAAATGAGCCCTACAAAGGTTTTCAAATCAATTATAGAATGCATAGAAAAGTGGAGGTAAGTTTTGGGGAAGGTGTAAGGTAGTTAATGTGGAAAATGGTAAATGCTAAACAAAATGGTACTAAATGTACATGAAAGTTAAATTAACATAGTATAAAAGAGAATAGCTTAAATAAACTGGGATTCACATATTACAATAGCAAAGTCATGACCGAATGAACTGAAGACAAGAACAGTTCTGAAAATTCTCTTTTCAGCCTACTTCCAAAAGAAATAGTCAGGCTTTTTTCCTGTACATAGTTTTGAGCTTTGTCTATACCATATATAGTAGAAAAATAAATTCTTTAGCAACCTAGAAACAGTTTATAAAACTCTTAAAGTTTAATTTTCTTTGCCAGACATGCCAATGTTAAACTGACAGCTATAAATTAAAGCTATATAGACAATAGGTTATTAAGTAATATAGAACAAGTTAAGAATACTACATTTACCGGATTTTTCTTTTTAAAAATTACTGTACTTTCTTAATTCCTGTGTGCTTTGCAATAGGAATAATAGGGACTTTGTTTTCTTAGAAAAGATAATAACACATAAGAGTATAACACAAGTAAGATAATTTATAATATACATGTACTTCAACAGCAGCCTGGTTCATGTTGACATCTTGACTCTGAAGTTAAAATTAGAAGTACAATACCTAGGACATAACAGCTGGGAAAGACAGTATTTATTTTAGGGAAAAATGAGCAAATCAAACTCTTAGGAGCCTCGAATCTCAAAATCATCTATTTACTATAATACACATAAGACAACCTTAAAATTGCAGTATGAATGAGGATTACAACATTGACCAAAGAATTTCCTCTTCCTACAGAAAAATGTAACCTAACAATGAAAAACACACCATTTTTTTTCTTTCCAGAAAAAAATGGCATGGTTTGATAATAAACGAATTTTGAATGAAGCCTAAAAATATTTACCTATGCCACCTATTCTGAAATTTTTATCCATAATTTAGTGTTCTGGTTGTATCTTCACTAACCAAATGTTTAACCCCCAAAGCAGCAGTCATTTACAGCAAATCTGGTACCAACGTCAAAAGAAAAAACTGTTTTAAAAAATGGTGCAAAAGCATTTTGATTTTAGTACAACATATCACAGAAAAGAATATGAATACAAGTTTGCAATTTTATATACACACACTCCAAAGAGGCTGTCAGTACCCAAAGTATTTTTATTGCTATATTAGCAATGGATTTTTGGATATGTTTTTAAGGGCCACATAAAAATAGATTCAAGGAACAGATTAAATTGAAGTCCTAGATTAAAATGTTTGGTTTAAAGAATTTTCTACAACAAATTTCATGTTTATGTATGAAAAGTTATATAACCTTATATGAAAATGTCATGAAGTATTTTCTACACTATACTAAATGTATTTCCCAAGAGGGAAAAAATTAAAATATCTAAAATATATTAGATTAAGATTACAAGACCATCATAGATCTTTTGAACATGCATCTGTTTACAGAATTAACAGTATACAAGATGTTTATTTCATTATGGACCATAAAGAAATGAGTTGGTGACAACTATCCTTTGCACAACATTATGAACTCACTTTAGCCACAAGTATGTCCTTGGTATGCGTGTACAAGAAATATGTTCATTTACCCCTCATCAAATCATCCACAGGTTTACTTAGAAGATGAAGGTGCAGAAATATGTTAAGTGTATTTTTCTTTCTTTCAAACAACATCCCAAGCATGGCATAAGTAGCCTGAAATTATAAAATACTTAACTGGGCTTTTAGTTATCTACACAGATTGCTAAAATGTAAATTAAGTTGCCCAAATTAGCACATCAAATAACAAAATCAGCCATAAAGCAGGCTGAAAAGCATTAAATGTTTCATATATGTGAGTTTTTAAATCATTTAATTTCTATAGAAAAATTTTATTCACAATATAATGTGACAGAAAATGCCACAGGAATGATATACTGATTGCAATAAGGTTGCATGCAACAGCAGCTTTGCATTTTATAGCTATTTTTGTTTATAAAAATTAAACCTCTCCAGTCATGCTTATCACATGGTCTTAGATTTGTAATGTGAGTGAGTAAGGAACACCATATAGTTCAAAGAGAAAATGTTTCATCATTCGGAATGTGAATTACCTGTAAGAAAAATCAAGTATACTACTGAACCCTGAAACATGCATGCTTAGATTTGCTTTTTGTCAATTTCAGGCTGTCTGCAATCAATTCCTACTTATATAATACCAAGAGGATCTGTCTGTAACTGTGGTTGAATCAGCTGAGGTTGCAAGGGTGGTGGCAACTGAAGCGGTACCATTGGTTCCACCAACTGTCCTGGGTTTGAAGGTGGTGGAGGAGCCACAGTGTTCACAGTTTCTACAATTTCTCCATTATAAAAGAAAAACTGACACTGCTGAATGAACGTTTCAACAACAGATTGATGGATCTTAGTGGTAGACAGAAACTCTCGATTTTCAAAATCGGGTCTCATCAAGGTTGGCCAAAAACAGATGGATAAGTTGTCTGCTGTCATTAGGTTGATTTTATTTTGCTGACTAACCCTGAAATTATGATAGGAAAAAACAGTTAGAAACCAATCAAAATTCATGACAATTTAAGTATCCTAGATCTCAGATGATTTAGTTTTAAAACCTTTTATCTTAACTTCAAATTTAAAACATTTTTCTTCTTATACATTCTAAGATGTTCAACTACATTCCAGTAACAGGAGACAGCAGTAAAATCCATTTCTTCTGAGAACCAAAGATAGTCTTTAAAAAAAAAAAATTGTTGTACCCAGTGGCTTTATAATTTACTTAGAGAAGCCTCCTTAATTTGTGTGGGAAAAAAAAAACACACCTTTTTCTCAGAGTAAAGAGAACACGTGACAAATTTTAATGAGTTTCTGGTAACAGAAACAGAAAATTCTAATTGCATATACAAATTCCTTGACTATTATGAGAGAGGAAGAGACAACTATGGTATGCCATCTCTTTGAACCTTGGAAAAACCAAACTTTAGAAAAATTACTCTATCATAATGCCCCAACCAAGAGGCTTTTCAACTTACAAAAAAATTAGTTTCTACTACTGCAAAAAATAATTTTTTCAATCATTAAGTATTTGTACCTTGCTACAAATTTAATTTGAAAGACAAAAGTTCACAGAAACACATTCCACCTTAAAATTCTTAGGATTTAATAATAATTTACAAATGATCGATCATACGTTATTAACAGATTTACATCTAGTTCTTTAAATATGTGAGCAAGCACTTCTATCATTATCTGTAAGAAACAAGAAACCTAAGAGGCAAATCTTGAATTATAACTCAAAATTATTAAATTGAGAAAGAATCTTAGCTGACCCTCTTATTCCACATATAAACAAACAGCCCAGTATGCAAGGTAGTGGGAAAATCTCATAATTAAATTTGCACATCAAAATATTTTAAATATAAACCAAAGAATCTCCTCTCCCCAACCATAGGAATTGCTCATCTGAGGTAAAATATGTGCCTTAAATATATGTGTTCTATGGTAAAAGTTATTACTATCTGTTAAGAGTCAAAATTAGAATATTTAGAATAAAATTAACCTTCTGTTAAAATATAGTGGGCCTAGTCAGGTGTTTCTATGCAGTAGGCAAGTATAGATTCTGAGAAAAGAAAAAAACCTTAAAGTTGAAAGACATGAGAGTATGGGCATCAGGTCTAATTGCTGGGTCAAAAATTGTAAAAGAAAGGTTCCAAATAAGAGATGAGGGTGGCCAGGGAAGGCTTCTTTGAAGAGGTAATGTTTGATGTATGAGTTAAGAGTAATGGGCATTTGGGGGCACCTGGGTGGCTCGGGTGGTTGAGCGACTGCCTTCGGCTCGGGTCGTGATCCTGGAGTCTCGGGATCGAGTCCCGCATCGGGCTCCTTGCTCGGCGGGGAGTCTGCTTCTCCCTCTGACCCTCCCCCCTCTCATGTGCTCTCTCTCGCTCATTCTCTCTCTTTCAAATAAATAAATCTTAAAAAAAAAAAAAAGTGATGGGCATTTGGTAAAACGGTAGGAAGGAAGGGTAATTCAGTCAAAACAATGGTTCTCAACTTCAGTGTATATCAGAACCTCCTGGAGGGCTTGTTAAAACACAGACTGATAATTACGTCTGGGGTGGGACCTGATAATTTGCATTCCTAACAAGTTCTGAGGTGATGCTGCTGCTGCTGGTTTGAGGACTGCATTTTGAGAACTGAGGCAGTCACATTAAGATGTAATGACAGACAGGCACAAATTGATACTTTTGGTTAAGTGCTATTAGTTTAATACAGTTACCTGATGTGTGCTTGGGGGAAATGGAAAGAAGGTATAACTGAAGAAGTTAGAACCAGACCACTTAAACAGTTTTTTCTTTAGGATATAGGATGTTATTCAATCAGAAAGATATATTTATAGAAAGATCAATCTGACATCAATCAAAGGAGGATCAAGAGGAAAACTGGCATGGAGAGAGCTTAATTACGAAGAAACTAGAGTTACCTAAATGAGAAATGATAATGGCTAAACTAAAGCCGTGGCAGAGGAACAAAAAGGAAAATTAATGAGGAGAAAAAATGGATTTGACAGTTACTCACTGAATATGGAAGGTGAAAGAGAATATAACAAAAGAGTAACTCTATGGATTAGTTTTTGCAATTTGTCAATCATCCATTATATATTTATTTGTCATTTATTTCCTATACTAGAATTTAAGTTCCATGAAATGAGTGACTCCTTTATTCACGTGCTATGTCCCTAGCATTTGTAAGAATATCTGGCACACAGAGTTCCCATTACAGTCTATACTTACTACAGAGTCCTACTACAGTCCTTTTAAAATTTAAGTCTGATGATGTTATTTCTCTGCTCTACTCTCCAGTGGTCCATCTACCATTAAGAGTAACTGGCATGCAATGCTATTTTCATTGAGACAAAGTCTCATTCCCCACATCCCCATAAATGTCAGTTGAAGTCAACAAACAATGTGCTTAGTGACATACACCCATAAAGCAACTTCCTTATCAGTAAAACATTTTGAGGATTAAAGCTAGTTAAGCCTACACTCTGTGTTAATACTGTCCTATATGACCTCGCACTGTCTCTCTTCCCTTTCTGACCTTACCTCTTAACCCTGTCTATCCTTCTCTCTACTGGAATCACGAAGTCCTCGGCTATTCCTCAACCCATCATATATGCCTTTGTTGCGTGGCTGTATTACTGAAGCCAAGCACGAAAGTGTCTAAAATAATACTGATTGTGGGCTAGCACTGTGTTTCTCTGAACATGCTTTTCCTTTTGTCTTTTTTCCCTATTCTTTTAAATGAAGTACAATTCTTACTTCAGCACTTTAATCTGGCCAGACAATAGTATGTTCACAAACCATCCTTACACTCCATATTGGGTAAGTTCTGGTAGTACCATGTACACATCTGTTATCATATCAAAAACCACTTGTATGGTAATTTTCAAAAGATGATATTCCACTAATTATATGTTAATACTAGTATGCTGGTATTTTCTCAAGGAGGGAGACTTCAGAGAACGGTTACTAGAAATGTTAATATAATTTTATACTACATTGAGTGCAAAAATAAAACTTTAAACATTGGTTAATATTCTCTTTTAAGAGGTACAAACTGAAATATACTTAGGTTTTAGCATTGGTGTAGTTAAAAAAAAACCCAAACTTCAGTTCATTAAAGTGTCACTAAAAAATATTATGAATAGACTTTTGAAAAAATAAGCACAAATACTAATAATTGTTTAGTCCCAAGAACAACTTTGTGAGGTGTTATTTTTCTCATTTTTTATAGTTGAGAAAATGAAGACTTAAGCAAGGTAAGTAATCTGCCTACAGTCACAGAATAAAAATGTTTCAAAACCAAGCCTGTTTGACTCAACAGTCTGAGCTTTAAGCTATTATACAAAGTTTCACTTAAGAAATGGCATTGTGAGTAGTATCATTTTAGAAAAAAGAATAAACTTCAAGCTTAACATACTTAGGGCTTTTAATACAGGATTAATGTCCTGCATTTCAGGTTAACAGTGTAGATAATAAGATGAATTTAAGTTTCTGATAAAAATTTCACTGTGTGGGCTATATCCAAACAAAACAGGCAAGATATACAAAAGTAACACAGTGTGATACAAAAAGCAAATGAAACATCTTAATAAGACTTAGGTTCTACTTATAAGATGTGTCACTTATTATGTGACACTGAGCATATAATTTCCCTCTTTAAACCTCAATTTTTCCAACTTCAAATAGGTTGATTTGGTTAATTATTTAAGAGTTATTTCATACCTAAAATTCCAAGATTCTACAGAAGAGAACTATTAAAGAATAACAGTAATAAAAAACAGGGGAGATGTACCTATTATACTATTCATGTAATCATTAAATGTACTAAAAGAGTCATACAACACCTTTCTTTAAACAAGTTGATGAAATATCTATTTTAAAAATCCGGAAAAAATAGAACCAAAATTGAACTGTATGTTTAAATTAGTTTGCCTCCTTTTCTCTCAGAATTTATCAAGTCTGAAGTTTGAATGAAATTTATAGTGCATTTGCAAAAACAAAAAATAAAAATACCTGTTTAGATGTGTTATTACATATCTAAATACATCATAGTTTACAGGATGAAATTTCTTAACAATTTCTTTCAATGCATGAAGACGTTCTGTTTTATCTGGGATTTCTGTAAAATTAGAGAGAAATCTGTTAAAATTCATACACTTAAAAATATTCGGTAAAGCTTCCTGGTTTGCTTATTGTAAAAGACAATGAACAATCTTTTTGAAGCACATTAGGATAGGTAAACAAAAAATATTCTAAAGAACCTGCTAAATACATTATCACCTATTACAACAGCCTTTCTGCAAATAAAGCTAATCAGAGGTCTAAGTGACTCGGAGACAGTGAAAAAAAAAAAAATACTGAGTAAGTACCTATTTTCCTACCTTTTTCAAAAAATGACTGAAGACACGAGGCCAAAGTTAATTTGACTTTAAAAAATTTAAATACACGTTTAATACCATACACAGGTTAATATTTTACGGAAATACATTACAGATACATTCATTTGACGAGTTCATTTAATTTTCTTAAAAAGCCTTTGAGTTTGAATCAAAAATGCAAATCTCAAATTTCTAGTACAGTGATCTTCAAACTTCTAGAAGCACTGAGTCACTTGAGAGACCAGCTAAAACTAAGTATTCCTGGGGAACACTCCCGAGATTCTGATTTTGTTTATTTGGAGGAAAATACGTTTAAGAAAGAGTCTTATAAGCTAAATTTTTATTAGCTACATGTTCTAGTGCGAGACTGATTTTAACACATAGCAATCAACATATAAAACCCACCATCATCATCCCTCTCCAAAAAAGGAGGCTTATAACTTACTTGCTGCTTCCAATAACTCTGGATGAAGAGAATATGGAATTAAAGGGTCTGGCAGATCTGCAAAGAAAGCTTTAAGAGCTCCAGCTACAGCATTTACTGTTACTTCCATTGATACTAGACTGATATTATGATCTACAAGACAAAAGTTTAAATTTAAATTTATAAAATAAAATTCTGATTTATTGTAAGAGAAGTAAGCTAAACAGGTACTTGTAGATCCAAATTTTTAGAATCTTCTCATCAGCCATGTTTCTTTACAAGCTGATACATCCCTCCCCCACTGTTTTAATTTAAGTTTGCCTGACATAAGGAAAGAGAGAACCAAGCAAGAAGCATCTTCTATTACAACAAAAAATGCTGTTAGGCTTATTAGTATGCTGAAGAACATTAGTTTTCACTAACATCTATCTTTTAAAATATTTTGTTTATATAAGCTATTTAAAAAGGCAATAAGAAAACAGACAAAAGACAGGACTTAAGCACACAAATCTGAGTTACACCTTCTAATTTATGCTTAATTTTTTATATGAAATACTTTTAATTTCAACACTTATCAGTGAAATTCTGGCTAAAAAAAGAATGGAAAATACTAAAGATGTATCATAAGGTTAATTGCTATTAAAAGAATCAATATTTTCCTTTTACAAGTACAATGGATACTTTTGATGGAAAATGTACAAACACAGACCAACAAGAGAAAAAAATTACCCCATACCTAGAGACAATCACTGTTTATACTTTATTTTAGCATATTTCCTTTCAGCCCTTTTCCACTTATTAAAAAAATAAATCAGACAAATCATAAATACATTTTATACTGGATTTCATTTTTAAGGCATTACCTAAGATCATTAAAATTTCACAAGCAACTTTTTAAAAACTTTTCTGTGTGCTAGATAACATTTAATTGTAATATAACTGAAAAGCTGAAAGAATAGTACTAAGAACCTACATATATCCTTAACCCATTATTAACCTTTTGCCCTAGATAGTTTTAATGACCACAAAATATTCCCCCAGATTTAACAATATACATAATATTTTATTACTGAACATTTGGATTTCATTTAAAAACATTAAAGATACTATGATAAACACTTTTATATACTAAAGCTTATTTTCTTAGGCTACATTCCTTGTAACAATAGCTATCTGAAGAATATTTAATATGGTCATACAGAAAACTCTTCATTATTCATCACAGTTCCTCTAATCACTCCCATTCTAAATATGAAAAAGTTAGGATTAAGAAAAATTAACTTCCCTATGGCACAAAGACAGTAAGTGGCAGAACCAGAAAATAAAACCAGGCAGTCTAATTAAAGAGGCCCTAGTATTGACCACTACCCGTTCCTTCATTATTTTAAGGGAAATTGCACAAATCTGGTATTATAAAGTTCCAGTTTATCCAACAAAATATTTTTAAAAAATTAAGTACTATATATACAATATACTTTTAAAGCAAGGAAAACACACACACCACTCAACAACTGACATTTTACCATTTCAACACACACAAATCTACATTATTTTACATGGTTATCTAGTATTCTGCTTATAAGCACAGGGGGTACGCCCTCTCCTCCTTTTTAAAAAATTTCAGACAATGCTGCAATGACTACCCTTTCAAGTATATCTTCGTAAGCTTACACTAAGACTTTTGTAACATAAATATTTGTAAGTGGAATTTCTCTAGCAAAGATACCTGAATTTTAATAGATATACATGAATTGCCTCTCAAAAGGCAACATACCTGCTTGTCTATACTCTATCAACAATCTTTTTCACTGATAATAAACACATAAAAACCAAATCTTTTTGCTTTAATATTTGTATCTACAAATCATAGAGACAGAGCATATTTTCATAAACTTGGTTGGTCACTTTCTTCTGATGTGAACTGCTTATCTAGCTTAGATAATATTCCATAACTTCCTCAAGTTTATAGTTTGTCTCCTGATTTTGTTTTATCCACTATCTCACACAGAATTTTTACATTTTTAGGTAGTCCAATTTATTATCTTGTGTATGCTTTCTAGGTTTCGTATCAAATTTAGGCCTTTCCATACTCTAAGATTATAAAAATATTCACTCCTTTTTCTCCATAATGCTCAGTCTTCATTTTTCGTATTTAAAACTTTGATTTCTTACAGAATTTACTTTGAGTAGGGAACTGTTTTGTTTTTATTCCTAATGGTTAGTTGGCCCTACAGCATGAAATAAAATTTTAATTGCATCTTTAAATAAGTACTATCTCTGCTATACAAAGATGCTGGTATGTCATCAGTCAATTTATTATTGCTTTTCTAATTCTGACAATGGATTTATAGCTTTTCTATTTCCTGACTGTGGTATTTATTCTATCACATCTTCTAATCCTGTTTCAAAACTCTTTCCCTTCAAAATCCCATATCCTTAGAAAATCAATCTTCCCACCATGAAATATCAATAAGGAAAATAATTTTAAAATGATTTTATTTTATATGCCATACCTTGATCAAACTGCTTTTGAATATTGTCTTGATCAGTTTTGTTCCCACTAACACGGTAGAGTCCTTCAGTACATAATCCTAAAAGAAAAAAGAAATATACAAGCTTTTATACATACATACTTACCTACAACAAAAAATATATTTAAGTTTATGTACATCTTAGTGACTTACAAAAACATGGTGGTAAACTGTTAAGAATTTAATTTTTTTGAGCATTTCTTTTTAAATTCTCAATGGACTACTTTTTCTGTTTAACCATTTAGGACACCCAGGTTCCATGCAAAATGAGAAGACAAGTTTCTCCCTATTTCTCCCACCAAATACAGCTAAAATTCCTGAGCATAATATATAGAAAGTCAAAAGACTGGTGGAGAGAAAGTGAGCTATCTAAGGACCCTGGAACTTGAAGAACAATAGGACAGTGAGTTCTCTGGGTTTTCTTTTTGCCTCATATATACTGGATTGGGCAACAGAAGCCTGCAACCCAGAAATACCACTCACTAAGCACAGGCAAAAAAGAAAAAGTAACAGAAAACCAACCACAACAAGAAAAACCTGCTTTCTCTAGTGAAAGGTGTGGCCTTAGAAAGCAAAACAAAACAAACAAAAAACAAACAAAAAAAGAAAGTAAAACAAAACATTTTTTATTATAACTGCCCTCCTCTAGCCAAAGACCATGAAACCCACTCCTCACATATATCAGTTGTGACCAAGTAGGGAGATTAGAATTCCACTTCTGCCCAGCAGTAAGAAAGGCACCCCTTCCCCTCCCTGGAATGTCACTAGAGGTAAATGGAGACTAGATCCTGACGAAAGAGGGAAACTACCCTCCCCACCATGGCAGTGTCAGTAGAACCCTATGGAGACCAAGTAGGGCATCTGGACTTCCCTCCCCAACTTGAAGTAATGAAGCAGCTCTCCTTCCCTGCTTGTGCAGTGTCAGAAGAGGCCTAGTAAAACAGAAGATCCAAAATCTCATAGCATAATACCCAAAATGCCTGGGATACAATAATAGGCTAAAATCATTCATCATACCACAAATGAAGAAAATCTCAACATGAATAAGAAAAGACAATTAACAGACACCAATACAAAGGTGTCAGTTGTGGAATGATCTGACAAGGATTTTAAAGCAGCTATCATAAAATATTTCAACAAGCAATTATAAATACACCAGGAACAAAAAATAGAAAGTTTCAGCAAAAAACCAGAAATACAGTAAGAACTGGAAATTTTAGAACTAAGAAATAACAGAACCAGACCTTGAAGATAAATCAATAGAAATTACAGAGTCTAAACAACATAAAGAAATTATACTGGAGAAGAAAAAAAAAAGAAAGAAAAAAGAAAAGCCCCAGGGACTTGTAGACAATAACAAAAGATCTAACATTTATATGTCACTGGCCAAAAGTCTATAGCTATTCTCTATGTTCAATAGGAAGTTCCTCAAAGCACTTCTAAAAGAAACTCAATTTGATAAGGCATTGTACTCTTATTGTACTCTTGTTACAGGAGTAACAACCACCACCAATACCGCAACAACAACAAAAAAACCCCAGAACAAATAATCAATGAAAAAGTAGATTATTTCAAACATTCCTTGACCAATGTCACAGCTTTTGCACGGGACAATGTATTATTAATTCCTTCTACTTTCCTACCTAGTTATTAGAATTACTTTAGTCTTTTTTTTAAGATTTTATTTATTTATTTGACAGAGAGAGCAAGAGATCACAAGCAGGGGGAGTAGGAGAGAGAGAGGGAGAAGCAGGCTCCCCGCTGAGCAGGGAGCCAAACATGGGGCTTGATCCCAGGACTCTGGGAACATGACCTGACCCGAAGGCAGACGCTTACCTGACTGAGCCACCCAGGCATCTCTTTAGTCTTTACAAAGAATACACAACAGGAAAGAATGAAGTTTATCTCATGCTGGAGGAAAAGTTAATATTCAGAAATCTATGAACATAAAAGGGAGCAAAAATCCAATGACAAAGTTTCATGGGCTAAAGTTGTATTTTTAAATGTTATAAAATTTTACTGACATAGTCAACAAGAATTATTCTGTAATGAATGAAAGAAACCAGTCACAAAGTAATTTATTTTGTATGATTCCATTTATATCAAGTTCTAAAACAGGTAGTACTTACCTATAAGTGGGGGATGGGGTAATCAGAAGAGGTTATCTTGGGTGGTTGGGAAACTAATTTGGGAAGAGACATAAAGGATGATGAAAATGTTCTGTCTCTTGACAGGTATGTGGATGAAACAGGGGTATGCATTTGTCTCAACTCAATCTAAGTGTACCCTTAAGTTTGGTGCACTTCACTCTATGTAACTGGACCTTAAAAATTAAAAAAAAAACAAACTGGGAGCCACTTACTGAACTCTACTTAATAGGTTTCAAATCTAGGGTGTAATGTAGACTTTTGCACATTCCAGACTTGAGCAAATTAGTAAATATGCGGAGAATAAAAGGAGCAAGGATTCCCACTGTTGGAGAAGGAAATTACTAATAAGAGGAAATAGAATTAAATGTACGCTGTGGCGTTAGACTGAAATTGAAAGTTAACAGCAAAAATTCATGGTTTTTAATAGACTGCTACAGAAGTAAGTACAGATCCACACAGACATATATTTCTGAGCTTTCCTAGCCTTTTCTGCTAAGAAGGTCCATAAACAGCCTCAATATTGGTTTCTAAATACCATTCTTTACCAAAACAAACCAGAGCAATCTGGAGCAAAGGCTGATGCCAAAGTTCAATCAGAAAAAGTATAAGCCAAGCCTGGTACATCTTGTGCCAGAAAACTGAAAAAGTACTTAAAGAATTATGGGGACATATCTTAAAAGGACACAGAAGCCATGAAGGAGACTAAGTTACAATGATCTGAATATCAAAATATATAAAAACATTAATGGATTATAACCCACTGACTATATTAAGGATGAATGAATCCATATCAATATAAACAAAAAGTTAATAAATTAAAGTTTTAACTTCAGTGATGAAGTCTGGTAGATATAGCACCAAATAATCAAAATTAATAACACCTATATCGGGGCAAACTGACATTTTGTCTCAACAGGTATGACGTACTTAAAAAGACATATCACCCTGGTGGTATTTCTAACAAAAAAATGTAATTCAAATCTAATAATGAGGAAACATCACACAAACTCAAATTGAGGAAGAAAGAGTAGTTCATTTGTATAGTGAAATGTCAACCAATAACCACAGGAGAAATTTAAAAAATCAATGAAGGGTGACTTGGTGGCTCAGTTGGTTAAGCGGCTGCCTTCGTTCGGCTCAGGTCATGATCCCGGAGTCCCAGGATCGAGTCCCGCATCAGGCTCCCGGCTCGGCAGGGAGTCTGCTTCTCCCTCTGACCCTCTCCCTTCTCATGCTTTCTCTCTCTCTCAAATAAATAAATAAAATCTTTTTAAAAAATTAAAAAAAAAAATCAATGAAGACTAAAACTAGTGGCTAAAGGTCTGATGATAATTTCAAAAACTCTTTTGAATTAAAGGGGTTTTAAAAGACTAAAAGAACACTAAATGCAATGCACCTAAATTAAATTATATCCTAGACTGCCCCTCTCATAGAGTTAAATGGCCCAAAATGTCAATAATGCTGAGGTTGACAACCACCAACATAGTGATAAGCATTTAATATTTCTCGCTAAATAAAAATTTTAAGGTACTTAATCATACATGCTAAAAATTTTGCCTTCCATTCACTAATAACTAAATGATGTACAATAAATAAACAAAAAACACCCCTAACTCACTTATCTAGATGTGAATTATCAAAGTTTCACTTGGACTTAAATCACCCGAAATATCTATTGTGGGCCTTCAAACAATAAAGGCATTAGAAATCTATTCCAAAATTCCAAAACTAAATATAAAAGTTTAGAAATTTTGAATGATAACTTTTAACCAAGTATCCTCTTTTTTTCTTTTATTAGAAAAGTACCTAACCCTTGTGCTGTACAAAGTTCTTGGTATCTGAAAATGGTCTATCTGAATTGCTAATACAGGATATAAAACAAAGTTTCACAGACTGTTTCTGTACACCTTCAGGTTGAAATAATCCTAAATCATAAAAGAGATTACAAAGTAAGGTATGTAGATAACCCATAAATTAGAAAAATATGTCCATGGGGAATGGAATCAGTAAGAGATGGAGATGGGAATTTCAGGGCTTGGTTCCCCCAGAAAAGCAACTAATGAGCTGTCAAGAAGTGTCAGAATCAATTTTTGCAGAACTCTGAAATCTAGTAAAAAAAAAAAAAAAATCATCACAACCACTAAAAGGCTTGGTGAAGAAAGCAGCTTCTAACTGTCCATCTACCATACCCCTACACTTCAGATTGGCAACGACCATAATGATGCAGCCTGTGCTCTGGGCAAAGAGTGCAAGTGCCAGAGGGAGCAACAGAGATCTTATTCTCAAAGAAATGTGGTGATAGGTTTTCACCTGTCTCCCAGATGAACAGCACAAGGGCTTGCTTGTGTTTCACTCAACTTGAAGTGTCCCCAGGGGTGAGGTAGTTTCACTGGCATTTAAAGGCACAAGTATTGGCTGTAGCAATTTGGAGCAGGAGACAACAGTCAGGACAAGCAATGGGAGGGAAAGCCTGTGATGGAAGATGCTGGCATGGGAGACAGTGGCAGAATTACAGCTTTTAAAAAGCTCCTACATAATACTGGGGAATCAAGAAGTCCACATGCATGCCCAGGGCTAGATACATCCTCAGAAAATGCCTGACAAGATTAGAAACTTTCATCTCTAGGCTGACCACAGGCTCTGCTCAAGCTGGAAGTGAAGGCTCAGGCAGAGTTATAAATGGCTTGGGAAGTGTTGAAAGAATGCCCCAATAAAATCTGCAAACACTTGGAAAGGATTTTTTCCAATGACTTTCAGGCATTTAAACAAACTGTCAAAACACTAGCTAACCACTAATCTAATGGAGTACATACGTCAGTGGCCACAAATGACAAAAAATACACACTTTACAACAGTATTTTAGGAAAGTCACCAAACCAGCAAACATAGCCAATAAACAACAACAGAAATCCTGCTGAGGAGGAGAATCTGATTTCCAGAGATACCACAATATTCAAAACCCCAAAATATGTTTTCAACAACATTTTAAGAGACATAGAAATAAACAATATAGTACACCCAAGAAACAAGAGAAATAAACAGAAACTGTTCATGAGGAAACCCAGTCTTTGCATCACACAAAAACTTTTAAATCAACTGTTTAGAAAAATGCATTAACAAAGAACTGAAAGGAACCAGGAGAACAATCACAACAAATAGTGAGTATCAATAAATAGATAAAAATTACAAAAAGAACTAAAGAGAAATTCTGGATCTCAAAATTAGAATAAAGAAAATGAAAAATTCACTACAGAGGGGCGCCTGGGTGACTCAGTCAGTTGAGCGTCTCACTCTTGGTTTTGGCTCAGGTCGTGATCTCATGGGTCATGGCACTGAGTCCTGATCAGCAGGGAGTCTGCTTGAAGATTCTCTCCATTGCCCCTCCCTGCCGCACATGTGTGCTCTCACAAATCAATCAATCCTAAAAAAATTCACTAGAGAGGTTTAAGAGCAGATTTTATCTGCAGGTAGAATAAATAGTGAACTTAAAGACTGGTGGGTTGAGATTATCTATTTTGAGAGAATGAAGAAAAATGGACAAAACCTAAGAGATTTCTGGGGCACCATCAAGTTTACCAACATATGCACAAGGGCTTTCCTAGACGGAAAGGAAAATATTTGAAGAAATAATGGCCAAGGGGTGCCTGTGGGACTCAGTAGGTTGAGGGTCCAGCTTTTGATTTGGGCTCAGGTCATGATGTCAGGGTTGTGAGATCCAGGCCCGCACTGGGCTCCATGCCAGGAGCTTTTCAAGGAAATACTTGTATATAAATCTTCATAAAAGCACTATTCACAAGAGACACAAAATGTAAATAACCCATATAGCCATCACTGGATGAATGGACAGACAAAATGTGGTATGTGAGGAGTGACTGCCTGCGTCATGGGTACAGGATTTCCTTTGGAGAGATAAATATTTTGGAATTAATTAGAGGTGAGGTTTACACATTATGAATACACTAAATGCTACTGAATTGTACACTTTAAAGTGGTTAAGTTATATGTTATGTGATTTTTACCTCAAAAAAAAAAATTCAAAAGCTCATGTGGGGAAAAAAATCAAAATTGGTGGTAGTATATAAACTTACTCAAGGTAGATGTTACACAATTAAAAATGCATTATTGGGGCACGTGGGTGGCTCAGCTGGTTTAGTGTCTGGACTCTTGGTTTCGGCTCAGGTCATGATCTCATCAGGATCATGAGATCAAGCCCTGAAGTGGGCTCCACACTCAGCACAGAGTTTGCTTGAGATTGTCTCTCTCCCTCTGCCCCTTCCCCCACTTACACACGCTCTTTCTCTCTAAAATAAATAAGTAAAATCTTTAAAATACATTCTTATTGCTTGACAGAAAGGTAAAAACCATGGGGAGGTACATGGTACCATAAGTAGTAGTATTAAGGCAAAATCATATTTCAAGAAAACTGCACAATGCAATATGCATTTAGACAAAATAAAACATTCTATATTAATCAGTTATTTAAAAAATTAAATTTGATTATTTGGAAATGCTAAATCAACAAACTGGTCAGTACAGTATGCTATGTTATACTCATCAGATTCTCTGAGAATTTGGAATTGGGGACTCAAAGATATCTGGTTAGGCTCAGCATGTAATTCAAACTAAGACATGAAAATATAGGATGTGTAAATAGACAAGGTAAGTCTAGAGAGAAAAGGACACAGAAAAACAGATACTACTACCTGGATTCTAGTCCACTGGGGACAGAATCTCTTGGCTTCCAGAGATAATTTTCCTTTCAATTAAGCGTATCTTTTGCATTTGGTTTCTTGCAACCAAATAGATTTTTTTTTTTAAAGGTTTTTTTATTTATTTGACAGAGAGAGACACAGTGAGAGAGGGAACACAAGCAGGGGGAGTGGGAGAGGGAGAAGCAGGCTCCCGGCTGAGCAGGGAGCCCGATGCGGGGCTCGATCCCAGGACCCCGGGATCATGACCTGAGCCGAAGGCAGACGCTTAACGAGTGAACCACCCAGGCGCCCCCAAAATTAGTTAGGTTTTAAAAGCCTTAATTCCTAGGCTATGGAATTTATTTATTTTTTTCCTTCTAAGCACTCAATATTTTTAAGTAGAAGACACATTTGGGGGTAGGGAGACAACTGGATTACAAGCAGTAACAGTGTAAATGTGATTAAAAAAAAGAGATCTTGATATGGTAGTGACACTGGAAAACAGACAGAAGAAAAATACTACTAAGAAAGGGTAAGGCTGAGCAATTAATGGTGTGTGGGCACAAAGGGTGAAAGAGGAGTCAGATTAATGAAATACCTTTGCCCAGGTAACTGGGAAAAAGAAACTGGCACTATCAGAAAAAAGGAAATCAAGAGAAGTGGCTTGGGGGAAAATGAACTGAATTTTAATCTTAAATCCCAAGATACCACATCCAAATAGAAAAGTTCAATAGGCAGTCAGGAATAAAGGAAAACACTGGGGTGTGAGAAAGAGATCTAGGAGTCATTCTCTTAGATGTGATGTCCCAAGCCTAAAACAAAATGTGTAACAGATTATATGCATAAATGAGATGAACACTAAATGAGGCAGCTATATCTTATTGAAATTAATTAAAAGTGTACTTATTCACAAATGCAGAAAAGATATGAACATATGGAAACGTACTATGATGTGTTTTGATTTGAAGCAGGATTTAATATTCCTTAATACAACACCTACTATGTGCTGTGTATTAGAATATGCATGTGATAAAAGACATAAAATACACTGTCCCTGATATGAAGCAGTATGCAGTTCAACAGGCCAGTTATTTTGAGTCTTGAAACAATGGATGCAGTAACATGTCCATCAATCTCAAGCTGAGTATAGTGCAATTTTTCATATGATAAAAGCTTATAAATCCAGACAAAAATATTGTAAGAAAATAAAAGTGCAGACCAGTATCTATTATGAACACAGATGCAAAAATCCTCAACAAAGTATTAGCAAATTGAATAAAAAAAAATGTTTAAAAGAGATGATATACTACGACCAAGTGGGATTTATCCGAGGTATGAAAGGCTAGTCCAATATCCAAAAACCAATTAAACAATCCATTGAATCATTAGACTAAAGAAAAATTACACAATCATACCAATATGCAGAAAAAGCATCTGACAAAATCCAACACTCATTTATGATAAAAACTCTCAGCAAACTAGGAATAGAGGGGAACTTCCTTAATATGATAAAGACTATAAAAAAAAACCTACAGCAAACATACTTCACAGTAAGAAACTTGAATCAGGTACAAGGCAAGGATGTCCCCTCTAACCATGCCTTTTGACAGTATACTATAAATCCTTGCCAAAGCAATAAAGAAAAGGAAATCAAAAGCATAAAGATTAGGAAGAAAATCTTTTTTTTTTTTTTTTTTAACAAATCACACAATCATCTATGTAGAAAATCAATAGGTGAAAAATCTGGAACTAATAAGTGATTATAGCAAGGTTGCAGGATACAAGGTTAACATATGAAAGTCAGTTACTTTCCTTATATACCAGTGAACAAGTGGAATTTGAAATTAAAAACATAATACCATTTACATTAACACTCCCCAAAATGAAATACTTAAGTATAAATTCAACAAACATGTATAAGATCTGCATGAGGAAAACCACAAACTGATGAATAGAACTCAAATCAAAGAACTAAGTGAAGAGATATTCCATGTTCACAGATAGGAAGACACTATATTGTCAACATTGTCAGTTCTTCCCAACTTGACTTACAGATTCAATGCAATCCAATCAAATTCTCAGCAAATAATTTTATTATAAATATCAACAAACTGATTCTAAATTTTATACAGAGAGGCCAAGACTCAAAGCAAATACAATATTCGGAGAGAAGAACAAAGCTGGAGGACTAACACTTACCCAACTTTAAGATTTACTATAGAGCTACAGTAAACAAGACGATGTGGTATTAAGGAAAACATAGGGAAACAGATCAAGGGAACAGAATAGAGAAACCTAGTAACAGACACCTTTAAAGTCAACTAATCTTTAACCAAGGAGCAAAGGCAATAAATACAAGATAATCTTTTCAACAAATGGCGAAAAGCTATGTATCTGCATTAAAAAAAAAACAATCTAGATATAAACCTTACACCCTTGACAAAAATGAACTCAAAATGGAATATAAATCTAAAAACTAAATGACTCAAATATAAAACAGAACTATAAAATGAGTAGAAGATAGCAGTAGAAAACCGAGATAACCTTGGGTATGGTGATGCCTTTTTAGATGCAACACTGAAGATATAATCCATGAAGGAAATATTGATAAACTGGACTTGATCAAAACTAAAAATTTCTGTTCTGTGAAAAACAGTATTTTGAGAATTAGAAGACAAGTCAGACTGGGAGAAAATATTTACAAAAGACATATCTGATAAAGGACTGTTATTCAAAATATACACAGAATGCTTAAAACTCAGTAAGAAAACAACTCCATTACAAAACAGGCCAAAGACCTTAACAGACACCATAAAGGAAGATATACTGGTGGCAAATAAGAGTATGAAAATATGTTCTACACAGCATGTTACTAGAAAACTGCAAATTAAAACAGTAAGATACCACTACATACCTATTAAAATAACACTAACAAACTCAACTGCTAGCAAGAATGTGGAAAAACAGGAACTCTCATTCACTGTTGGTGAGAATGCAAAATGGTAGACACTTTGGAAGACAGTTTGGCAGTTTCTTACAAAACACATTCTTACCATACCATCCAGCAATTGTATTCCTTGTTATTTACCCAAAGGAGTTGAAAACTTACATCCACACAACAATCTGCAGACTATGTTCATAGCATTTTATTTATTTATTTTTTTTAAAGATTTTATTTATTTATTTGAGAGAGAGAGAATGAGAGAGAGCACATGAGAGGGGGGAGGGTCAGAGGGAGAAGCAGACTCCCTGCCGAGCAGGGAGCCTGATGCGGGACTCGATCCAGGGACTCCAGGATCATGACCTGAGCCGAAGGCAGTCGCTTAACCAACTGAGCCACCCAGGCGCCCCATGTTCATAGCATTTTAATTCATAATTGCCAAAAGTTGGAAGCAACCCAGATGTCCTTCACTAGGTGTATGGATAAACAAACTGTAGCACATCCAAACATGGAATGTTACTAAGTGCCCAAAAGAAGTAAGTTATCAAGCCATGAAAAGACATGGAAGAATCTTAAAATGCATATTACTAAGTGAAAGAAGCCAATCTGGAAAGCCTACATACTCTGTGATTCCAACTATATGATACCATGGAAAGGCAAAAAGATGGAGAATAAAAAAGATAGCTGCTGCCTGGGGTAGAAGAAGGGAGAGTGGGGGAGAGATGAACAGGCAGAACACAGAGAATTTTTAGGACAGTGAAAATACTCTGTATGTTATTATAATATGGATATGTCATTACACATTTATCCAAACCCATAGAATGTATAAAACTAAGAGTGAACTCTAAAGTACACTAGGGACTTTGGGTGATTTTGATACATTAATGGCTGAACATTGGTAAAAAACGTAGTGTTCTGGTGAGTGATGCTGGTAATGTGGGGTGGGGGTGGGGTTCATATGTGGGAGCAAGGAATATATGGGAATATATACCTTCCTCTCAATTTTGTTATAAACCTAAAATTGCTCTAAAAAAATAGATCTATCTATATATCAAGCTTATAAGGATGAACTAACATCGGGATGCCTGGGTGGCTCAGTCTGTTAAGCGTCTGCCTTCAGCTCAGGTCATGATCCCAGAGTTCTGGGATCAAGTTCTGTATCGGCTCCTTGCTCAGTGGGGAGCCTGCTTTTCCCTCTGCCTGCCGCTCCCCCTGCCTGTGCTCTATCTCTCTTTCTCTGACATATAAATAAATAAAATCTTAAAAAAAAAAAAAAAAAAAAGGGTGAACTAACATCAATGCAGTTAAGAATCTTCTGGCAGTGTTAAATAACATTTTAGGCAAAGGCTATTACAGGAATAATAAAGCTAAAGGCAGTATTTTCTTTTCTTTTTTCAGTATTTTCTTAATCAAAAACAGTATCTTAAAATTCCACTGGGGGGGTGGAAAAGATATGTTTATTATTTTGTCACTAGGACACCTGGGTGGCTCAATCGGTTAAGCGGCTGCCTTTGGCTCACTCAGGTCATGATCCCAGGGTCCTGAGATAGAGCCCTGGAGTCGGGCTCCCTGCTCAGCCGGGAGTCTGCTTCTCCCTCTCCCTTTTCCCCCCCTCCAGCTTGTGCTCTCTCTCTCAAATGAATATAATCTTAAAAAAAATAAAAATAAAACATGTCACTATATTTCCCAGCCACAAAATCTTTAATATTTGAGAAAAAATAACAATAGCTCTCCAATCTTTCATTTTGTTACTTTCCTTACTATAATGATTAAAAGTTCATAAAGAAGGGGTGCCTGGCTGTCTCAGTTGGTACAGCATGAGACTCGATCTCAGGGTCATGAGTTTGGGCCCCACGTTGGACACAGAGATTACTTAACAAATTAAAAAAAAATAATAAAGTTCATAAAAACATATTACATACATCATTTTCATCCCATGTTCAAAATAACTGATCAGAGGCCTTATGTAAAAGATAAACAAGCTTTGAAAAGTGAAATGACTTTCTCAAGGTCACACACTGAACAAGCTAGGGTAATTAGTATGTCACATTCAACAATGCCTATTTTTATTATGGTACATACTTTCTACCACTTTGGGTTGGGCATAGAAAATTCACGTCTAAACACTTTTCTGAAAAAATAAAAATACAAGCAAATAAAAATGTACATATAAAAGGATAACTGCCAGTATTGAATGTTTGGAGACTTATGTTCAGAAATACAGGATAACTGAATAAACCACAACTATAATGATGTTAGAATATGGTAAGTCATAAAAGGTAATTCCAAAGACAACTATCTTATTGCATGGAATGATGTTGCTCATATACTAAAACTATTATAAAACCATTTTTAATTATCCCCTTTTGAAAAAGCTATTATGTTTAAAGGTATATTATATATGGTAAAAATATATACAAAAAGAAAACCTTAACTCTTCATCATAATAAAATCACAACTCATTTTTCATTCTACCTCTTATGGACTTATCTGTGCCTTTCTTCTTGCTATAATGAAAGAGACAATTCCTTTCCTTAACAACAATAAAACAACTCTCATCAAACATCATCTGTAAGCAGTAATGGTAAGTGGAGCTAGAATCCAATTGTGTGACCTCAGATCTGTTACTTAATTTCTCTGAGCCTGTTTCTACTTCTGTAAAACAGATACAGTAATTGTACATACAACTCATTCAGGTGTGAAAATTACATAAATATACAAAGTTACTTTATATCATACTAAAAATTATTGTACAAATAGTAAATATTCCATAAAAGCTGATTATTATATTAGCAAAGTGTATTATTTCACTGAGGAATAAAAAGATTAAGGGCTAGGGTCTCTTCAGACTTCCACATTTATTTTCCTGCAGGAATTTCATCATTAAACAAGAGATCTATGTATACATCATCTGGTTGTCAACCACAAAAATGACAGTTTCATGTTTCAATTTAACTTAAAAAGGAAGCATCTGAAATAGCTTTCACCTAAGAATAGTCTCTTTCCAAAGAAAACCCAGAGATCATCTTACACATTGTGTATCACCTTCATCCATTATTATTAAAATGCAAAACCTGTGTTTTTATGATATTACAACTTAGTGGGGCTAAGCATAATGCAAATTATTCAGTTGCTATACATTTAAATTATTATTATAAGTCTCACTGGAGCACATATGTCTCCGTTTTCTCATCTTTTGCAATTATTATGCAGTCTTTGTGTTTGTATGAAAAACAATAAATGCTAACTGTAGTTTGGAAAATAAAGACTGAAATATTATTCATGTATAACTAATGTCACAAGGACAAATACTCAGTTATTATGAAAAAAACTGTTTAAACATTTATTAAGTAAGGACTTACTCATATGTGCCACAGCCATGGATTTTAGGACCTAGGGGTCCCTACTCTCATGAAGATTATCATCTAAGGCAATGATGTAAAAACGAATGACGACAACAATAACAAAAAAGCATTACTTAAGACCGAATGACTAGCTACTTAAAGAAGATAATGTTCCTGCTAACAGATAAAAATATATTTCAGAGCCAGAAACGATAAAAAGTATTATTATTAATATACCAGAAAACCTCAAGGAATTTCTGCTAGACACAACATTACTAAAACTAAAGAAATTCTTTAAGAGACTAACTTATAATTCCTGGTTTCTCTGGTTTTGAAGGTGTGCTATCTTCAGAATCTATCTAGGCATTCCTGGGTTAGAGTCTTTGCAATTTTTTTCCCTACATTTTATAGTTTTTCAATTTCCTGCTTTGTTGGCGGTGCACCTCCTGCTGCTGATAATCTTATTTTGCTCTTCCAATTTGCCAATGATGTGGACAAATTTGAACTCTTGTACACTGCTGGTGGAAATATAAAATGGTGAATCCACTGTAGAAAATAATTTGACAGCTCCACAAAAAAAGATAAACAGAATTACCACGCAACTCAACATTCAACTCCTGGGTATGTACCCCAAAGAACTGAAAACAGGTACTCAAAACAGATGTTTGTATATGAATGTTCACAGCAGCAGTGTTTACAATTGCCAAAGGGTGGAAACAAACTAAACGTCCGCCAACTTATCAATGAATAAACAAAATGTGGTAAATCCATACAATTACACATGCTACAACACAGATAAATACTATGCAAAGTGACAGATGCCAGACAAAAGGTTACATATTGTATGATTCCATATATATGAAGTATTCAGGGTAAGTAAATACACAAAGACAAAAAGCAGGTTGGTGGTTGCCAGAGTCTTGGGCCAAGGGAGGAAAAGGGAAAGGACTAACTACTTAATGGGTATAGTTTCCTTTAAGGTGATAAAAATCTTTGGAACTAGATAAGGTGGTGGTTGCACAACACTGTACATGCACTACATGTCACTGAACTGTACATTTTTACATGGCTAAATTTTATGTCATGTGAATTTTATCTCAACAAAAATGTTTTTAAAAGTATCATTCTAAGTCACCTGACTTCTTCATATTCAGTGCTGATAATGATGCTTCCTTATTAAAATTTTTCTCCTCTCTGGTGTTTTTGAGCCTACTCTTTTGTACAGCCTATTTGCACTGAACTTTTCTTCTCACTCTGTATATTCACCCTCAATTTCATCAACACATAGCTTACATTGATATCTATATAATGACAATTACCAAAATCTTAAGATTAAACCATTTTCCAAAGATCCATAGCCATACATTCAATGGAGTCTTGGGGCGTTTTATGGCTAACCCACAGGCACCTAAAGATTTAACATGTACATAATATGAATCCATTATCAAAATGCCATTTCTGCTTTTCATACTTCAATTTCTGTTTTCATTAATGGTATACCTACATTTACCCTACCAGCAATATGAGGAGCATTTTTGAGTCCTCTTTCAACCTCATTATCTATCAGGTTTATCATACTAATTCCTGAGAGAAGCCTATCATTCCCTTTCTTTTCAATGTCTCTCCTCCACATTGCCTTTTTGCCTACCTTAAACTTATACTAATACTTCAAGGGTCATTTCCCAACTTTACCTTAGCACAACTATTATACAGTACTATTATACAAATTGCTATACGGACATCTGATTCCACCATGAAGGACTTAACTGCTATGGAAACTGCCCTCCTATAGTAAAAAACTAAAAACTGGAGTAATTATATAAAAAAGTTTTCAGACATTGAACAACAGTGATCTATGGGGGAAAAGCAGCAAATTAAGTTCAACTGTCTGAATTACAGTGCCTGGAAACAGTTTTTAGACAGTAGTGCAGAGAGGTGGAATCACAAGAGAGCACAATGGTCTACCAGAGTTGAGAAGGTAGGAGATTGGAGTTCAGAAAGGATGAGAAGGTCAAAATCTGTGGGGTAGAATACCAAAAAAGAGGGAGCGTTACACACAGAAAAGAGCCTCAGAGATGTGCAGAAACGTCCCTGAAATCTTTGGTTGAATACTCCACATGTATGAGAGGAAACTTCCTCAGTCCAGGGCAGAGAATAGTTCAAATTCTATTCTCAAAGACCTTTTAATATACAGGGCTTTGGGTCAAGTCCTTATGTTATTTTAGCTCTATATAAACAATAAAATAAAAGCTACTCTGGATCCACCAAAAGAAACTTACATAGAAGCCTAGAAAGTATCAAAGTGATTCACAAATAATTAATACATGACAAAACAAATTGAACACTCTTTAAAAGAACACTGGAAAACTCACCACCTAATAATGTAAAATTGAAAATGTCTGACATCAAATCAAAACCACCAAAAAAGCAGAAAAGTTACTCATAATTAGGAGAACAATCAACAGAAACAGATCCAGAAATGAAATATGGCAGAATAGTAAAAAAGGACTTTAGAACAGCTATTACAACTTTTTTAAGTATACTCACAGATGTAAAGGAAAATACCAAATTATGCGTAGAAAAATGACACACAAATAAAAGAGACTTAAATGGAACTTCTGGATTTGATGGTATAGAAAAAAAATCAGTGAACAGATATACAGTGTAATCTAAATGATACACAGAAAAAAAGGCTTAACAAAACACACAGCCTTAGTGAGCTGTGGGACAAATTCAAGATGTCTAACACACATGTAGTTGGAGTCTACAAGCAGAAGTACGGTGAAATAAGAGCGGGAGAAAAGATATTTCAAGAAATAATGGCCCCAAATTTTACAAATTTGAAAATTATAAACCAAAAAGATGCAAGAAGCTCCAGAAACCTCAAGCACAAGTATTTTTTTTTTTTTTTAAAGCACACACTAAGGAACATTTTAAATAAAACTGCTAAAAAACAGAGTAACTTTAAAAGCATCTGGGAGTTGAGGGAGAAAGGAGAACACATCACATACAGAGGATAAATATATCGTGCTTAGACAATGGAGAGCTGCATGCAGAAGAATCAAGCTGTAACCTTTTCTTGCACCATAGACAAAAAAACTCAAATGGATCACAGACCTAAATGGAAGAGCACTAGCACCATAAAATTCTTAGAAGAATATACAGGAATAAATCTGTGTGACCTTGGATTGGGCAAAACCTTCTTAGACATGATACTATGAACACAGTGAAAAAAATCTTAAACTGGGCATCATCAAAATTTCCAACTTTTGTGCTTCAAAAGCACAAACATCAAGGAATGTTTTTTAGGAAAAAATTTTTGCAAATCATACTTAAATGCAACTTGTATTCAGAATATATAAAGAGCCTTTAAACTTAACAGTAAGATAAATAACTATTTAAAAATGGGCAGGGGCCCCTGGGTAGCTAAGTCAGTTACGTGTCTGACTTCAGCTCAGATCATGATCTCACGGTCCTGGGATCGAGCCCTACGAGGGGTCTATCTTCAGTGGGGAGTCTGCTTGAGGAAAATTTGCATAACATCATTTGTCTTCAAGGAAATGAAATCAAAGCCATATGAGGTATCATTCCACATCCACTAGGGTAGTTATAATAAAAATAAAAAGGAAAGTATTAGCAAAGATATGGAGAAACTGGAACTCCTATATATTGCTGGTGGGAATGTAAAATGGTACAGTTACTTTGGACAACAGTCTGGTAGTTTCTAAAGAATTTAAACATAGTCTACCATATGATCTATCAAATCCATATCTAGGTACATACTCAAGTGAAAAACACGTCCACACAAAAACTTATACAAGAATATTCACAGAAGCAATAGTCACAATAGTCAAAAAGTATAAACGAGCCAAATGTTCACCAATGGAAAATTATTCAGCAATAAAACTGAAGTACTGATAGATGCTATAATATGGATGAGGTTTGAAAATGTTACATTAAAGAAGCCAGTCACAGAATACCAGTACAGTTAACTCAATAGAGACAGAAAGTTAAGGGTGGGTGGGTGTGGGTAATAGGGAGTGATGGCTTAATGAGTATGGGGGTCCCTTTGAGGTTAATGAAAACGCTCTAAAAATAGGTTGCACTGATGGCTGCACAACTCTGTGAAGATACTAAAACACCACTGGATTGTACATTTTAAATTGGTGAATTATAGAATATGTGAATTATATTTTACTAAAGCCATTATATAAAACGATTTATAAATCTTTCTTTTGAAAGAAAATATCTCTCAAAAATGATAATTATCTGTTTAAAGCAAAAATTATAAACATGTATTATGATGTTTAAAACATACTGTAGAATTATAAGTCAAATGGAACAGAATAAAACACCCAGAAATAAACCCACAATCATATGGTCAATTAATCTTCAACAAAGCAGGAAGGCATATCAAATGGGAAAAACAGTCTCTTCAAATGGTGCTGGGAAAACTGATCAGCTACATGCAAAAGAATGAAACCGGACCACTTTCTTATACCACATTCAAAAATAAACTTGAAATGGATTAAAGATCTAAATGTGAAACCTGAAACCATAAAAATTCTAGGAGAGAGCACAGGTAATAATAATGTCTTTGACATCGGCTGTAGCAACTTTTTTCTAGATATGTCTCCTCAGGCAGGGGAAATAAAAGCAAAAATAAACTAGTGGGACTTCATCAAAATAAAGTTTCTGCACAGTAAAGGAAACAGCAGCAAAATTGTTCTGAAAGGCAACCTACAGAATAGGAGAAAATATTTGCAAATGACATATCTGATAAAGGGTTAGTATTTAAAATATATAAAGAACTTATACAACTCAACACCCCAAAAAACAAATAATCCAGTTAAAAAATGGGCAGAAGACATAAACAGACATTTCCCTAAAGAAGACATACAGATGGCCAACAGGCACACGAAAAGATGCTCATCATCACTAATCATCAGGGAAATGCAAATCAGAACTATAATGAGGTATTACCTCATATCTGTTAGAATGGCTACAATCAAAAACACAAGAAACAAAAAGTGTTCATGAGGATGTGGAGGAAAAGGAACCCATGTGCACTGTTGGTGGGAATGACAACTGGTACAGCCACCCTGTAACAGCATGGAGGCTCCTCAAAAAGTTAAAAATAGAACTACTACCCTATAATCCTCAACTGCACTACTGGGTACCCCAAAAATACAAAAACACAAATTCAAAGGGGTACATGACCCCAACACTTATTGCAGCATTATTTATAATAGCCAAATTATGGAAGCAGCCCAAGTGTCCACTGACAGATGAATTCATAAAGTAGTGATACAGATGTAAAATGGAGTATTATTCAGCCATAAAAAAGAATGAAACTTTGCCATACGCAACACATAGAGTTAAATGTTAGGCAAAATAAGTCAGAGAAAGACAAATAGCATATGATTTCACTTATATGTGGAATTTAAGAAACAAATGAGCAAAGGGAAAAAAAAAAAAGGGAGAGACAAACCAAGAAACAGACTCTTCACTATAGAAAACAAATCGATGGTTACCAGAGGGGAGGTAGGTGGGGGAATGGGTAAAGTAAGTGATGGGGATTAAGTAGTGCAGCACTTGTCCTGAAGAGCACTGGGTGATGTATGGAATGGCTGAATCACTATACTGTACACCTGAAACTAATATAACACTGTATGTTAACTATACTGAAATTTTTTAAAAATTGCAGAATTAAAATGTACAACAATAGAACAAGGGATGGAAGGTTAAATATACTGTTACTAGCTTCTAAATTATACATTATAGTGGTGTAATATTTGACAATGAGCTGTGATTAAAGATATGTATTTCAAATACTAGCATATCACTAAAAAGACATAAGACAGATATAACTGATAACCCAAATTTGGGGTAAAACATAATTTTTAAAATATTCCATTAATCCAAAAGATGGCAGGAAAAGAAGAAAAAAGGAATAATAATCACATGGACAAAAACAAAAACAAGATGGGAGATTTAAAACCTATCATATTGATACTTAAAAACCAATGATCTAAGGGGTGCCTGGGTGGCTTAGTCGGTTAAACGTCTGCCTTCAGCTCAGGTCATGATCCCAGGGTCCTGGGATCAAGCCCCGCATCGGGCTCCCTGCTTGGTGGAGAGCCTGCTTCTCCCTCTCCCTCTGCCTGCCACTCTGCCTACTTGTGCTCTGTCAAATAAATGAATAAAAAAATCTTAAAAAAAAATCCAATGATCTAATAAACACTCCATGAACAGAAATGAATTATCAAACCCAATGATATGCTGCTTACAAGAAGCTAAACTAAATATAAAGATACAAATAGGCTACAAGGATGGAAAAGATATACCACACCAACATTACTCAAGGAAAATACCATTGGCTATGTTAATATTACATAAAGTAGACTTAAGAAGGAATACTATAAAGCATAAAGAGAATGCTTTATAATTATAGCTCAGTTCATAAAGCAGACATAATCCTAAATGTATATGCAACTAAAAGAATTTCAAAATACATGAAGCAAAACCTAACAGAATTGAAAAGGAGAAAGACATATATAATCATGATGGCAGATTTCAAAAGTATTCTGTAAGTAATTTAAAAAAAAGTCAACAAAAAAAAATCAGGAAGGATCTGAGACTTCTTAAAGAACGTCACGTGATCTAACTCCCATTTAAAGAACCCTTCACCCCAACAGCTTAATAAAACATTCTGTTCAAGGTCCCACGGAACATTCTTCAAAACAGAGTATATTCTGGGATATAAAACAATCTAAATAAACTTACAGTGAAATCAAACTGCTTGTTTTCCAACTGCAATAGAATTAAACTAGAAATGAGTAACAGAAAGATTATCTGGAAATTATTCAGAAATAAAATACTTCTGGGAAGCCTAGGTGGCTCAGGCAGTGAAGCGTCTGCCTTCGGCTCAGGTCATTGAGCCCCACATCGGGCTCCTTGCTTGGTGGGGAGCCTGCTTCTTCCTCTCCCTCTGCCTACTGCTCCCCCTGCTTGTGCTCTAATAAATAATAAATAAAATCTTAAAAAAAATAAAATAAAAGGGGCGCCTGGGTGGCTCAGTCGTTAAGTGTCTGCCTTTGGCTCAGGTCATGATCCCAGGATCCTGGGATCGAGCCCCCACATTGGGCTCCCTGCTCTGTGGGAAGCCAGCTTCTCCCTCTCCCCTTGCTTGTGGCTCCCTCTCTCGCTGTCTCTCTCTCTGTCAAATAAATAAAAATCTTAAAAAAATAAGGAAATAAAATACTTCTAAAATAACCAATGAGTTAAATTAAGAAGGAATCAAAAGGGAAATTACAAAGTATTCCAAACTGAATGCAAATGTAAACATATCAAAATCTGTGGTATACAGCTAGAACCATGCTTAGAGGAAAATAGTTAACATTAAATGTTATAGTAAAGATTGGTCAAAATCATTAACCCAGGCTTCTACTTTAAGACACTATAAAGCCAAATGAAGCAGAAAAAAAGAGAATTAAAAGAATTCACTGAATTAAAAAACAGACAAAATACAGGAAACAAAAATCAATAAAACCAAAAGTTGGTTCTTTGAAAAGATCAATAATATTGATAAATATCTCATGAGAGGGGAAAAAAAGACACAAATTAGTGATACATAATCAAAAGAGAAGACATCACTACAGATGCTATAGGCATTAAAACACTGATAAGGAATTTTATAAACAACCTTATGCCACCTTGGATGAAATGGATAAACTCCTTGAAAGACACACAAAAAACCAATGCTTACTCAAGAAATGAAAAATCTGTAAAGCCCTGTATCTACTTAAAAATTTTAATCCATAGTTAAAAACCTCCTCATAAATAAAACTCCAGGTCCAAACAGTTTCACTGGTGAGTTGTACTAAAATTTAATAAATATTACCAATTCTGTACAAACTTTTTAGAAAAAAGACTCAAGTCTGTGATGCCAGTTTTACTCTGATACCAAAACCAGACAGACACACTGCAAGGAAAGAAAACTATAGACCAATATCCCTCAGGAAGCAGAAATCCTTAACATTTCAATAAACTGAGTCCAGCAATATATAATATAAGACAAAACGTTATGCCCAAGTGGTATTTATCCCAGGGATGCAGTTTAGTTTAACATTTGAAGATCAATTAATATAATTTACCATATAAACAGACTTTAAAAAGAACCATATGATCACCTCAACAGATGAAGAAAAATCACATGACAAAATTGACATCCATTTTGGATACAAGGAAACAAGAATAGAAGGGAATTTCTCAACCTCATAAACAGCATCTACAAAAACCCCCAACAGCTAGCTATCATTATACTTCATGATGAAACACTGGATGCTTTTTGGGTTATGAAAATGTTCTTTATCTTGACTGTGGTGGTGTTTAAATGACTAGAGTTATCAAAACTCACTGCACAATTAAAATTGGTGAATTTCACTGTATGTAAATCATCAATGAAGTTGAATTTTAAAACTACCATAATGGCTTCTTCAAGGTTGTTTAAAAAATTTAGTCCTTTAAACAAGGCCTGTTGATTGATTATTAACAGTAAAAGGACTGCTCATTTCCACCACTATGTCTATGGATCTCCAAACAACAAAGTACGACTTTTAAATATAAGTATCTGATATATATTTACATTATAAGTAAAACCTTCAAAAGATGGTTGTGCTACAAGTGCATATTGAGAATTCAATACTGAACTCAAGCAACTGAGAATTTTCTGCTAAAACGCATCAGCATTAATCAGTAAATCAAATACACTACCACTACCACCACACAAGAACTGGGCTTTATCTTCTGTATGTTCTTATGGTCTTATGGTACCTCAGTACACTTCTAACAAAGCACTTAAATATATAAATTACCTGTCAGTTAACTGAATTAATTCAAATTATGCTAAGAATTGGGGTAGAATTTCATTTTATCTTACACTTGGAATTCATTCATTTTCCTCATCCCAAATCACTCAACTCGAAAATATTCAAGAAATGGGAATTTTAATTATAAAAATAAATGTACAAAACACATTACTTTATTATTTTCTAATTACTAAAGAAAAATACTTCCTAATTTCTCAGTCATATCCATAAAGCCAAATTATTTACTAAAGCAAATGAGAATTCTTTAAGCTCAAAGCAGAAAGCTAATATTTTAAGGACCTTTGCACTTCTACTACGCTAAAGACGGATAGAAATATAGACAAGAAATTTGGCTAAAATACACTTTGCTGAAGGAAAAAAACAAATGATTAAGAGTATATCCAGGGGCGCCTGGGTGGCTCAGTCGTTAAGGGTCTGCCTTCAGCTCAGGTCATGATCCCAGGGTCCTGGCATCGAGCCCCACATCAGGCTCCCTGCTCGGCGGGAAGCCTGCTTCTCCCTCACCCACTCCCCCTGCTTGCGTTCCCTCTCTCACTGTGGCTCTCTCTGGCAAATAAATAAAATCTTTAAAAAAAGAGTATATCCAGGGGCGCCTGGGTGGCTCAGTCGTTAAGCGTCTGCCTTCGGCTCAGGTCCTGATCCCAGGGTCCTGGGATCGAGCCCCGCATCGGGCTCCCTGCTCCGCGGGAAGCCTGCTTCTCCCTCTCCCACTCCCCCTGCTTGTGTTCCCTCTCTCGCTGTGTCTCTCTCTGTCAAATAAATAAATAAAATCTTAAAAAAAAAAAAAAAAAAAAAAGAGTATATCCAAATGTAGGCTCTATAAATTAACACTTATTAATGGAACAGGGAAGATATAGACTATTTCAACTATAATACTAGTGGATAATAGTTATTGTCCCATATTCTACTCCTTTATTAAAACTTAAAGTCAGCACTTCTCACCAAAAAGACAACCCAACAGGTATAGAACTGTACATCCAAGTAAAAATGAGCTTGACATTTTAGACAGGACAGATATCCTAGTTTTGTCTTTTAAACAATGCTTATTTACCAAAGAAGATCATTAAGAACAAATAAAGTTAAGATGGAATTAGTTCATGTTTTCAAACTATTACATTTTGTAGTCCATTCAATTACTGAGGTTTCATGATTAACTCATGTTTTTAAATGCACATAAACATGATAATATTCTACCTTTATTCCTCAATTTTTACTAATCCAGCCCTCAGATAATAGTTTACATTGGACAAAGTAAACATGACACAGGCTGGTTTTCAAAATAATGAGGCTATCTGCACACTCCTTAAAAATACAACTCAAACCATATAAAACACATCAAGATAGTGCTGCTGAATAAACAGTAACATCTCAAACAAGCAGCCTTTCATACATTTATAAATATTGTTATGGAATTTAAAAATTCATGTGTAAAATGGGTAATAATAGTACTAGACTTAAAAAAAATTGAAAACTTTCAAATTATCTATTTAAAATCATAACTATGATTAAATAGTAGCATAATTTAATAAGTTACTCTAAATTCCGGAATAAGGGAAGTAACATTTTAGCATTCGACATATCCATTTATCAAAGAGAAGTCCAACAAAAGCATTAATGGCTAACAACAAAGCTTATCAAATATCTGATAGTTATGTCTAGAGTTAATACTCAAGACAATCAATCCTAAGGAGAACTATACACCTCTTTCAAAACTTAGCTTTTATGAATCATGAACATTTGACAAACCGTTGGTATAGCAAAAGTGAACTTTTAAATTAAATCTCTTGCAATAATACTTCTATCCTACCTGTATCTTCAATAAATTCCACACATTTTTCAACAAATAGTGGTATGGGCTTCTCAGCTGTAACCAGATCCTGGAGGGGCATCCCAAAGTAATTACTTTCCCAATTTCTACGTGTTGGTGGATTGAAGTTCTTAGTTTTCTTTTTCTGCTATAAGAAAACATATTCAAGTTAAAACTATTAAAATTAATTTTCTTCAGAATAACATTAGTACTCAGCAATGTAAATACATATATTTTGCATCAAAAGAAGTATTTAAAAGCCACATCCAACCTAAATGACCACCAATATGGGAATCCCATTAAATTCTGCTAGAAACAACAACTTGAGCAATGGAAAGAAACAAACTGTGAACAGAGAAAAAAACTGACTAAAATGTTCCTTTTGGAAAATAATAGGAAACTAGATAGGTAGGGAAATTAGAAAAGATCATTTTTCAATGCCAACTCAAAGGAAAAGCTGAGAGTAAGCAATGCTCAATTCAGTTTATGTGTAGTCTACTAATTCTATTTGGTCTTTGGGGCAGGTCCAAGTGAGGCTTTTGTGCATAGCTATATTTATAAGAACATAATATAGCTTTAATTATTGATTATACTATGAAACTATGTAACTTCACGAATTCAGTCCCATCATTTGTCCCTCATTTTCCCAGTTTCTTCCTATCTACTAACTCTATTCCTTAAATGTTAAGATAGGTTTCTTATGTAACGGATAAAACAGTTTCACAATAGTAAAAACAAAATGAAATACTAATTTTCAGAGTTTAACTTCAATCTAGCACTGGGAGAAAATGGGTTCTTAACCAGGGAGTGAACATCTCAAAAACCTAAGGAGGTACTGTCTAGAATTCAACTGCTGAGGAGATTCTGAGTCAATTTTTCTGGAGTAGGATATTTTAAGCATTTCCAAAGATAATTCTATTATGCATTCCTAGTTGAGAATCTCTACAATATAGGAAGATGAGTAAATTTTCAGAAATTCAAAGATGTTAGAGCATTTTTATTGTTCCCTTTTCAGTTTATCTACAAATTTATTTTCTCTGATAAATCACAAAGCTATTCAAATTTGTCATAAGTACCATTACTGATTTGTAAATAGGATAAAAGCATACCATTTCTTTTCAGAAAAGGGGGGGGGAATAAGAGAGGGAGGACAGGAGAGCTTTCTATGCCTAAAGTAATACTCATCTTAATTTCCCATTCTTTCTGGAGGAGTCTCTCCTTTGGATAGATCCCCCATAGATCCCCCAATGTATTCTTCCAAGTCTCCGGCTATCTTGAATAATTAACCAAGTCCTTTCTTCATTTCAATTTCAGGCTGCTCCACCCAGCAAACTTCCAGAGCTCATGAAATCCAATTTCTAAATGCTCTCAATGATACGGATTATATACAACCCTGATATGTACAGATCACATATAATATAACTAGGTCTCTGGAATGTTGCCAACAAAGCACTAGAATGTTTGATCTGGCTCAAGACCTAAACCCACCAAGTCAAGTAGTGTGGATCCTTACTCCTTAAATAATCCTTCCACTACCACCACCACCACCACCACCAAACCGGAATATGCAAGGAAGTGGAAATGAAGACACTTAGGTAGGATAGTGGCTGAGTCCTCTTTCTCAGGAACATTAAGGTGCTTTCTAGCCTGCAAACTACCAGCTGCAAAATTTGATTAGAAAACTGAAAACTGAGGCAAAGATGGATGTTATTTCGTTAAAGAGATAATACAGCAATGAAAAAGATTACACTTAGATAGATTAATGAAAAAAGCAATGCCTGGCCTATGACAGAAGCAACAGGAATGAAATGATAAAAAGATCTTAATAGATCTTTGCCACCTAAAGAACATAGTTACAAGAAAAGTAAGCTAGCTGGTCCTAATTGTTCCAGTCAACTTTTTTTTTTTAATTTTATTTTATTATGTTAATCACCATACATCATTAGTTTTTGATGTAGTGTTCCATGATTCATTGTTTGCGCATAACACCCAGTGCTCCATTCAATACGTGCCCTCTTTAATACCCATCACCAGGCAACCCCTTCCCCCCTAGAACCCTCAGTTTGTTTCTCAGAGTCCATAGTCTCTCACGGTTCGTCTCCCCCTCCGATTCCCACCCCTTCATTTTTCCCTTCCTACTATCTTCTTTTAACTCTTAAGAAATCCTTTTTTAAATACTGCCTTTTAGGAATCAATCTAAACTCTCAGATGACTCTGAAAACATTCCACCCTTATCCTTGGGATCATAGGAAAGAGGAAAAAAAGAAGTGTAAACTTCAGTAAGCACTGAATACTTGACTAAAATTGGGAGGGTGAAGAAAGGAAATAAAATAAGGTAGATTCTCTGGCTTATGCTCAGGGAACATCTCCCAAGGTCTATAAAATTACAAGGGCAAATTATTTAATTCTGTGGTTATACCAAGATTCAGGGCTAGTAATCTAAGGTAATGAAAGGCTAAGTGCCTTGTAGTATGGAATTTCTGGCAAACTCTAAAGGGATAATTTACTAACAAAGAACTGCCCTGACAGCTCAAGTTATAATTCATATATATTAGGAGGGGAAAAAAAAAAAAGTTTTGTGATTTTATTAATTTTTCTACTAATTGGCACTGATACGAAAGAATATTCTTTTTTTTTTAAAGATTTTATTTATTTATTTGACAGAGAGAGACAGCGAGAGAGGGAACACAAGCAAGGGGAGTGGAGAGGGAGAAGCAGGCTTCCTGAGGAGCAGGGAGCCCGATGTGGGGCTCTATCCCAGGACCCCAGGATCATGACTTGAGCCAAAGGCAGACGCTTAACTGAGCCACCCACGCGCCCCTATAAAAGAATATTCTACGCAGAGTAAGTTTTGGATTAGAGATTCCTATATTAGCTTTTATGATGAATAAAAATGTATACAATCTCTTTTTCTAATAGTGACAGTTCTTAATCATCAGAATTCAGGGAGTTCTTTTAAAATATGTGGATTTTGAAAAACTCTACATAATTCTGATATACATCCCTTAGTTAGGAGTTGCTGATCTATAGCTATACATTTATACCAATTCAAAATGAATTTTTTAGGTTAAACTAAGATTAGATGATTACAACTGCTATAAAATGCCATCAAGATTCTCTGAAATGCAAGAAAGGATGAGGAGTATGGTTACTTGGTAATAACTTCCATAACTTTTGAAGAAGCATTGTCAGAAATGGCAGCCCCCAATTAAATAATTATGCCAGCAGGAAAACATCTGATTTATGATAACCCAACTTTTGATTCATACTTCAGTCACACTATCTTTATTTCTGCTTAAATGCAAATGCCCAGTCTTATTTTTCTGGCTACTCAGGCAAATCTCATGTCATGTCAGCTGCAAATGAATATCCACAGTAAAATAAGCATCCTGTTCACAAATAATGTATACAGTGTTATCAATTAAGTGTTCAGCAGACATTAAAAACTACCATTAGTATAAGAAAACAGGATCAGGAAACGGTATGTAAATAGCTTTCTAGAAACTGCCCTCCCAATCCAGTAGTATCAGCAATACAAGGGAGGGCATCTAAGCAACATCCTCAAATAAATTACTGTAATCAATAACACTGAAAAAACATACCTCAACTGCTTCTTTCGTATTGAACAAACTGAAGAAAAAGAGTAGTTAAGGAGGCTTTCAAAGAGCCAATCCAGGAAACAAGAAAATTTGGTATTCTCTCAAAGAAATGAGACAACAGGAAGCAAAATGTAAAGAAACTGGAGGAAAAAAATTCATTAAAGAAATCAAAATCTCTTCAGTAAGACTCCATATAACTGTAAAGATCAGAATAAAGTGAAAAAGATCATCAAAGTTCCCCTTTACTGTATGTATCATTCCTATGACACGTTCCAAAAAATACTCTTTTGCTTCCATTTTAAAAAGAAGTCTCAATCCTCCTCTCCTTAGCTATTTGCCCCATAATGCTACACCCTTCTGCAAACTCTGCAAAAGTCATATATATATTAGATATTTCCAATTCCCTCTTATATGTACTCAAATTAGTCTATCACCCTCATCACTCCACTAAATCTGTTCTTATTAAGGTCACCAATGATTGTTTTGCAATAGTTAGTTCCCAACTTTCATCTTACTTGACCTTTCAGCACTCTTTCTTCACTAGACTTTGAGCACACCACCTCTATTACCTCACTCACTCTCCGCTTACTAGTCTCCTCTGCTGGTCCCTCTTAGCCATCCTTGTAATGCTGTGAAAACCCCAGGCCTCAGTCCCTGACCATCTTTTTTTCTCAACACCTACCCACACTCTTCATCTTGTCATCCATCTGCTGATAACCCAACACTTACAGCTCAGCTCTTTTCCTGAACTCTAGACTCATTTGAAACATTCTACTGGACATCTTCACTTGAATGTCTAAGAAAGGTATCTTTAACATGTGCAAAACTAAACTACTGATGATTTCCTTAAAATTTTCCCCAACTGCAGCCTTATCCATCTCACATGCTGACGATTCCATCCTTTCATTTCAGTAGCTCAGGCTAAAAATCTTGGAGTTATCCTTGATCCCTTTTTTTCTGTCATACCCTACACTTCCAATTATCAAACAAATGTATTAGATATAGAATCTAGCTATTTAAAGCTATCATTTCATACATCTACATTATTACATCAACTGCTCAATCCATTCCCCCCCTTGTTCTACCACTATCCCCTCAAACCATTCTCAATAAAGCAGCCAGAATGACAGAGGCTCCCTAAATAGCAGCCTACAAGGCCATATATAATCAGCATGCCTAGAACTCTGCCTCTTTGTATTCCGACTTCATTTCCCTCTACTTTCTTCATCATTTACTCCTTTCCTCCAGCCACATGGCTTACTTGCTGTTTTAACAGTCAGGCATGCTCCTGACTTAGGGCTTTATTATATTGGCTGTTCCCTTTACCATTTCAATGAGACCTATCGTGACTACCCTATTAACAACTGTAATCTTAATCCCTGTCTTCTAGCTCCTGTCCAGTATTCCCAATCCCTTTTACTGCCGTTTCTACCTACAAGACTACATTCTTTACTTATGTATTATTATTTTTGTTATTATTACTTGGTGTCTCCTACTACAATTTAAGCTCCACACAAAGGCAGGGATTTTTATCTGCTTTGTTCATCAACATACGCCAAAGATCTGGAATACTGCCTGTAAAAAAGAGCAAAGAACAAAAGTATTTGAGGTCTCTTGAAATGATGAACGCCAATATGTAGATTAAATGACCTCATCATGTACTAAAAAAGATAACAAACAGGAATGAACCATCAAGTTACAGACCTATCATACTCAACTCAGTAAGCTTCAAAGAATCTTAGAATCATCCAGGCAGAAGAAATCAAGAACAAACAGTAGAGGGAAAGTATCAGGCTAGCTTTAAAGTTCTCAGGAAAACTGGGAAGTCAGAAGACTCATCTATAGGGATATTCATAGGAAAGAATTGTCAAGAATTCTTTACTTAGCTAGTATGTCAATTTGGATGTGCATAACAAGCAACTATAAATTTTTTTAAAGTTCTCAAATATGTAATATTAAATAACAGCACAAACTCCTTCTGAAAAAAAAAACACGTGATGAAACATCATTGATAATAAAGAGCTTATATGTGGAGAATTTGTGCTATGGAAGAAAGAATAAACATTTTTTTATAGTTACACATAGAATTAATTCTAAATTACAGTGGTATGGCTATATAATAAAATAGCATCTATAATTTCGTGGCTCAAGCTACAAAATGTAAAACTAATTTGATAACAGGCCAAAACCAAAGGCCTCAATATACCCTAAAAGAGAAGGGGAAAAAAATAAGAGATCATGTAATTATGCTAATGCATGACAGAGTATCATGACAGACTACTGGGAGAGGTAAGAATGATAAACTGAAACAGAGGTTCAAAATATATTTAATGATAAATATAAGCAGCACACAAACTGTTTCTTCATTTTTCTTTCTTACATTTTTTTCCCCCGACTGAAGTGGAATAAAACAAGACTAAAGCAAACTGAAACTTACAAAAATAAATATAAATGGAGTAAGATCAACTAAAGAAGACTCTCAGACTTGGTACAAAACTAAACCCAACTAGGGGGGCCTGGGTGGTTCAACTGGTTGAGTGTCTGCCTTTGGCTCAGGTCATGATCTCAGGGTCCTGGGACCCAGCCCCAAGTTGGGATCCCTGCTGAGCAGGAAGCATGCTTCTCCTTCTCTACCTGCTTGTGCTCTTGCTTGCTCTCTCCTTCTCCCTCTCAAATAAATAAATAAAATCTTTAAAAACAAACAAAAAACCTAGCAGACACCTGGGTGGCTCCGTCGGTTAGTGTCTGCCTTTGGCTCAAGGCATAACCCCAGGGTCCTGGGATTGAGTCCCACATCGGGCTCCCTGCTCAGTGGGGAGTCTGTTTCTCCCTCTGCCTGCTGCTCCCTCTGCTTGTGCTCTGTATCTCTCTCTCTGACAAATAACTTAAAAAACAAAAACAAAAAAACCCTAAACCCAACTAAACACATGCCATTTAAACAAAGGGACTCCTAAGAGTTGAAAATAAAAGGATAGGAAAAGTAATGACTTTTTTTTTTTTTTTTTTTAAGAGCAATGTTAAATTGGAGTTACCTTCAAGGCAAAATGCTTTGAACTATAGAGTTACCCCTATTCTCTATCCCTTTTCTCCTATAACATTAATTTTTCCCTCCCCTGGGTCATTCTTCTGAACATATCAATACTCTCTAATACTTGTCATCTTTAAAAACAAACATGAAAACCCTCCTCTGATCCCACGTTGACCTCTAGCTATTAGTTCTTGCTTTTTAAGTTTTTAATGCCAGTCAATCAACATAGAATGTTATACGTTAGTTTCAGGTGTCTTGCTCCCTTTCACAGCAAAACTTCTTGGACGTGCCATCTATACCTACTATCTACTTTTCACATCCCATTTACTCTTCAACCTACTTCCACCTGGGCTTTCTCTTCCATTCTATTTAACTGCTTGTCAAGATCAGATACTTCTACACTATCAAATTAAAAAGAAACATTTCTCTTCACCCTTCTTGAGCTCTCAGAAACATTGTTTCCTGACTACTAACTTCCTTAACCACTTGCTCTCTTGGCTCCCATTTCATTACTCTTTGCTCAAAGGATTCCTTTTTCAGTTTCACCTGCCAACAACCCTTCCTGGTTTACCCAAACTCAATCCTGAGCCCTCCATTCTTCTCTCACTGTACTCTACACCCTTAGGTGAATTTATCTAATCCCTAGTTTTATATCCTTTAAATCCTGATACCTCTTTTTCTAAGGACCAGATTCATACACCTAACTTTTATACTTTCACTGGGACCTTGACACAGGATAAAAAGCACAAAATAGATGTCCTGATTTTCTCTGGTCTGAAACCTTTCACCCTTAGTTTTCAATATCTCAGTAAATCTACCCAGTTGCATAGACCATAAATCTAGGAGTTGATCGTGATTTTCCCTCTTCCCTTACTCTCCACAGCAATTGCATAAGAAGTCCTGTTGGTATGATTTCCAAAATATTATGTAGAAACTGTCCACTTTTCCCTTTTTTGGCACCTGTACTGGCAAAATACCTAGCACATGATAAACACATGTTCAGTAAACACTAACAGAAACACACAAAATTACAAACAGGAACCAGAGAAAGGCTTTACCATATAAGATTTGTTAATACACAAAGTACTGTTTGTTGGTTTATTTACCAGTCTATGGAAAGTTTCATTATACCAAATTCTTCGTATCTATGGGAGTCACTATGTAGGTATGCCTAAACTTAAGCATCCAAACCTAATAAAATTAGGATTCATACAAAATAATGATTACACATCATAAAATTACAAGAAAAATTAAACAGCCAACTCTATGTGAATTCATTTGGATATAAGGTGATGTACCTTTTTATTAATTTAAATTCAATTAATTAACATATAATGTATTATTAGTTTCAGAGGTAGAGGTCAGTGATTCATCAGTCTTATGTAATACCCAGTGCTCATTACATCACATGCCCTCCTTAATGTCCATCACCCAGTATCCCACTGCCCCCTTCCCCTCCAGCAACCCTGTTTTGTTTCCTATAGTTAAGAGTCTCTTACAGTTGGTCTCCCTCCCTGATTTCATCTTGTTTTATTTTTCCCTCTCTTCCCCTATGATCCTCTGTTTGTTTCTTAAATTACACACAGGAGTGAGAGCACCTAATTGTCTTTCTCTGATTGACTTATTGCTTAGCATAGTACCCTCTAGTTCCATCCACATCGTTGCAAATGGCAAGACTTCACTTTTTTTAAATGACTGAGTAATATTCCATTGTGTTTGTGGGTGTGTGTATATACACACCACATCTTCTTTATCCATTTATCTGTCAATTGACATCTGGGCTCTTTCCATAGTTTGGCTATTGTGGACATTGCTGCTATAAACACTGAGGTGCAAGTGCCCCTTCAGGTCACTACTTTTGTATCTTTGAGGTAAATACTCAGTAGTGCAATTGCTGGATCACAGGGTAGCGCTATTTTCAACTTTTTGAGGAACCTCCATACTGTTTTCCAGAGTGGCTGCACCAGCTTGCTTTCACACCAACAATGTAGGAGGGCTCCCCTTTTTCCGCATCCTCACCAACATCTGTCGTTTCCTGACTTCTTAATTTTAGCTATTCTGACTGGTGTGAGGTGGTATCTCATTGTGGTTTTGACTTGTATTTCCCTGATGCCGGGTAATGTTGAGCCCTTTTTCATGGGTCTGTTGGCCATTTGGATGTCTTCTTTGGAGAAATGTCTGTTCATGTCTTCTGCCCATTTCTTGTTTGGATTATTTGTTCCTTGGGTGTTGAGTTTGATAAGCTCTTTATAGATTTTGGATACTAGCCCTTTATCTGATATGTCATTTGCAAGTATCTTCTCCGATTCTTTTGGTTGTCTTGGTTTTGTCGACTGTTTCCTTTGCTGTGCAAAGCCTTTTATCTTGATGAAGTCCCAATAGTTCATTTTTGCCTGTTTCCCTTGCCTCTGGAGATGTGTCTAGCAAGAAGTTGTTGCAGCAAGGTCAGAGGTTGCTGCCTGTGTTCTCCTCTAGGACTTTGATGGATTCCTGTCTCACATTTAGGTCTTTCATCCATTTTGAGTCTATTTTTGTGTATGGTGTAAGGAAATGGTCCAGTTCCATTCTTCTGCATGTGGCTGTCCGATTTTCCCAACACCATTTGCTGAAGAGACTGTCTTTTTTCCACTGGGTACTTTCTCCGCTTTGTCAAAGATTCGTTGACCACAGAGTTGAGGGTCCATTTCTGGGCTCTCTACTCTGTGCCACTGATCTATGTGTCTGTTTTTGTGCCAGTACGATACTATCTTGATGATTACAGCTTTGTTACAGAGCTTGAAGTGCGTAACTGTGATGCCACCAGCTTTGGTTTTCTTTTTCAACATTCCTTTGGCTATTCGGGGTCTTTTCTGGTTCCATACAAATCTTAGTATTATTCATTCTGGCTCTGTGAAAAAAGTTGATGGTATTTTGATAGGGATTGCACTGAATATATAGATGGCTCTAGGTAGCAAAGACATTATAACAATATTTTTTCTTCCAATCCATGAGCATGGAACGGTTTTCCGTTTCTTTGTGTCTTCCTCAATTTCTTTCATGAGTGTTCTATAGTTTTCTGAGTACAGATCCTTTGCCTCTTTGGTTAGGTTTATCTCTAGGTATCTTATCATTTGGGTACATGGGATCAACCCCTCATATTCTCTTTCTTCTGTCTCATTGTTAGTGTATAGAAATGCAACTGATTTCTGTGCATTGGTTTCTGTGCATCCTGCCACTTTGTTGAATTCCTGTATGAGTTCTAGCAATTTTGGGGCGGAGTCTTTTGGGTTTTCCATAGAGTATCATGTCATCTGCAAAGAGTAGAGTTTAACCTCGTCTTTGCCGATTCTGATGCCTTTTATTTATTTCTTTTTGTTTTCTGATTGCTGAGGCTAGGACTTCTAGTACTATGTTGAAGAACAGTGGTGAGAGTGGACATCCCTGCCGTGTTCCTGACCTTAGGGTAAAAGCTCTGTTTTTCCCCACTGACGATATTCGCTCTGGGCTTTTGTATATGACTTTTATGATATTAAGGTATGTTCCCTCTATCCTTACACTGTGAAGAGTTCTAATCAGGAAAGGATGTTGTACTTTGTCAAATGCTTTTTCTGCATCTATTGAGAGGATCGTGTTGTTCTTGTCCTTTATTAATGTAGGGTATCCTATTGATAGATTTGTGGATGTTGAACCACTCTTGCAGGCCAGGAATAAATCCCACTTGGTCATGGCGAATGATCCTTTTCATGTACTGTTGGATCCTATTGGCTACTATCTTGGTGAGAATTTTTGCACCCATGTTCATCAGGGATATTGATCTGTAATTCTTTTTGGTGGGGTCTTTGTCTGGTTTTGGGATCAAGGTAATGCTGGCCTCATAGAGTTTAGAAGTTTTCCTTCCATTTTGATTTTTTGAAAAAGCTTCAGAAGAATAGGTATTAATTCTTTAAATGTTTGGTAGACTTCCCCTGGGAAACCACCTGGCCCTGGACTTGTTTGTTGGGAGATTTTTGATGCCTGCTTCATTTTCCTTGCTGGTCATGGGTCTGTTCAGGTTTTCTATTTCTGTTTCAGTTTTGGTAGTTTATACATTTCTAGGAATGCATCCATTTCTTCCAGATTGCCTCATTTGTTGGCATATAGTTGCTCATAATATGTTATTATTGTTTGTATTTCTTCCGTGTATTTCACTGATTTCTGCTCTAATCTTATCTCTATTCTCCTGCTGGGTTTAGGTTTTATTTGCTGTTCTTTCTCCAGCTCCTTTAAGTGTAAGGTTAGGTTGTGTATTTGAGACCTTTCTTGTTTCTTGAGAAAGGCTTCTATTGCTATATACTTTCCTCTTAGGACCACCTTTGCTGTATCCCAAAGATTTTGAACAGTTGTGTTTTCATTTTCATTTCTTTCCATGAATTTTTTAAATTCTTCTTTAATTTCCTGGTTGACCCATTCATTCTTTAGTAGGATGCTCTTTAGCCTCCATGTATTTGAGTTCTTTCCGACTTTCCTCTTGTGAGTGAGTTCTAGTTTCTAAGCACTGTGGCCCGAAAATATGCAGGGAATGATCCCAATCTTTTGGTATCAGTTGAGACCTGATTTTTGACCCAGGATGTGATCCATTCTGGAGAATGTTCCATGGGCACTAGAGAAGAATGTGTATTCTGTTGCTTTGGGATGGAATGTTCTGAATATATCTGTGAAGTCCACCTGGTCTAGGGTGTCATTCAAAGCCCTTCTTTCCTTGTTGATCTTCTGCTTAGATGATCTGTCCATTGCAGTGAGGGGAGTGTTAAAGTCCCCTACTATTATTGTATTATTATCGATGTGTTTAACTTTGTTATTAATTGGCTTATGTAATTGGCTGCTAGGGGCATAAATATTTATACCTGTTAGATCTTCTTGTTGGAAGGACCCTTTAATTAGGATATAGTGTCCTTCTTCATCTCTTATTAGTGTCTTTGGTTTAAAATCTATTTTGTCTGATATAAGGATTGCCACCTCAGCTTTCTTTTGACATCCACTGGCATGATAAATGGTTTTCCACCCCCTCACTTTCAATCTGGAGGTGTCTTTGGGTCTAAAATGAGTCTCTTGGAGACAGCATTTCTTGCTTTTTTGTCCAATCTGATACCCTGTGTCTCTGATTGGGGCATTTAACCCATTTACATTCAGAGTAATTATTGAAAGATATGAATTTAGTGCCATTTTATTATCTGTAAAGTGACTGTTTCTGTATATTGTCTCTGTTTCTTTCTGGTCTATGTTACTTTGGGGCTCTCTCTTTGCTTAAAGGATCCCTTTTAATATTTCTTACAGGGCTGGTTTAGTGATCACTAACTCTTTTAGTTTGTTTGTCCTGGAAGCTTTTGAACTCTCCTCCTATTTTGAATGACATCCTAGCTGGATATAGTATTCTTGGCTGCATATTCTCATTTAGCACTCTGAATATATTATGCCAGTCCCTTCTGGCCTGCCAGGTCTCTGTGGATAGGTCTTCTGCCAGTCTAATGTTTCTACCCTTTTAGGTTATGGATCTCTTGTCCCGAGCTGCTCTCAGGATTTTCTCTTTGTCTCTGGGATTTGCAAGATTCACTTTAATATAATGTCTATGTCAGGGTGCTGACCTGTTTTTATTGATTTTGGGGTGGGGGGGGTTCTCTCTGCCTCCTGGACTTAAATCCCTGTTTCCTTCCCTAGACTAGGTAAGGTCTCTGCTATAATTTGCTCCAACTACCTTCTGACCACCCTCTCTCTTTCCTCTTTTTCTGGGATCCCAATTATTCTAATCATGTTTCACTTTATGGTATCACTTATCTCTTGAATTCTCCTCCTATGATCTAGTAGTTATCTTTTTCTCAGCTTCTTTATTCTCCATCATTTTGTCTTCTGTATCACTAATTCTCTCTTCTGTCTCATTTATCCTAGCAGTTAGAGCCTCCATTTTTTATTGCATCTCATTAATTGCCTTTTTTATTTCGACTTGATTAGATTTCAGTTCTTTTATTTCTCCAGAAAGGGATTCTCCAATGTCTTCTCCTTTTTCAAGCCCAGCTAGTATCTTTATAATTGTTACACTGAACTCTAGTTCTGACATCTTACTTACATCCATACTGATTAGGTCCCTGGCAGTCAGTACTGCCTCTTGTTCTCTTTGAGTGAGTTTTTCCATCTTGTCATTCTTACAGAAAGTGGTCATTTTTCTTGTAGAGTTGCAGCTATTCTTTTCTTAGGTCTCTGGTTGTGTTCAGAATGATTTGATAGCTATCTAGCTGAATTCCTGGTACCAGACGAAACTAAGGTCTCCTACTCCTCTGCCATCTTGGGACTATCTGCTAGTGTTTGGTGATGTACTTCTGATAGTGTGTAGAACTGAGCACTATGTGCATAGCATCATGCTAGATATTGTGCATGATCAAAAATCAGTGGAAGTAATGTTAATGCT
>NC_135719.1:86627766-86635266 GCF_964656455.1 Halichoerus grypus | reverse complement strand
TTCAAAGTACATTTTCCTTATTCTTTGTATTCCTTATGGAAAAAAGTGGGAAGGGGGGGTGTGGGAGATAGAGTGGTTGTGTAGTATTGGGAGAAGACTCAGAATGAATTGGAGTCTCCCAAAAAGACAGTGAAAGATTACTGCCCTTCAAGGAAAAAGTAATGGAATTGGTAACAATGAAACCTGGGCTGGATACACTTTTCCTTTTACGAATAGTGAGTCAGTCAACAGCCATGTTGCTAAGCACCTCTGGTGCTCAGCGATGCTCTGGGTAACACTGGAATTGTTGTAGAAGTAGTGAAGCATTTAAGAGATACAGATGTGATTGAAACTTTCTTCTGAAGGAATTCAGAACTTGGGGTCTGGACTCTCATGGGACATTTATATCATATCCTTTGCCAATTTCCTGCTTCTTGAGGAAATTTTGGCCATCTATTTTTGCTAAAAGTTGATGTTTAAGTCCCTTCTGGCCATGAAAAACTATGATATTTTGGTTCATAATTACTTAAAAAATAGATAACAATTATTACATTCAGTTGATCTAAAGGGAAATGTGGCCTGGAGAGACACACCTAAGGGCAGAAAATAATTCCATGCCAAAATTGATCCCCTTCACTTCTACTAAAGTTCTATCACTATCTGTATTCATACCTATATCCATCTATATGATCTCTTTGTTGCCTGCCTGTCTCCTAGATTATTGTAATTAAAGTCTACCCTCTATTAAAATTTACAATAAAAATGTACTCTTAATGAAACATAATGGTAGATTATAATCACTCCCTAAGTAATATATACATACCCATACACTGACAAATGCAAAGTAGTATTACCTCTGAGATATTTGGAAATGCTGGTATATTTATAGTACCACAAACATTCTGAACACACATAGATATAAAGGGGCAAGCCCTTAGAATCTTTTGGAGGTAGGTAAGCATCTTCATTCAAAATGCTGAGGATAAAATGAGAAGGCAAAGCCTGGCAGTAAACATTCAAATACATATATAAATATCTCCTTTGAAATTCCTTCCTGCCATATTGCACAGTTCAAATTAGTGAAGAGAAGGTTCTTACTGCACAGGATATTTTTTCAAGCTACTGAAACCTATATGTACACATCATTTCTATGATCTAAAAATCAGGTACCTTTTATAAAACTTTCGCCTTTATGCACGCTCTTTTTATAGGAGCTGTATTGTATAGGATTATCAGTATTTAAGACTTGGACTGTACTTCCAGTTTTTAACCTAATCCTTCTGTATATTCTCATCATGTTCTTCTTTCTATTCTGAGTAAGAATGCAATGAAAACCTGGGGAATCACATTTTTTTTGCATACTTTAAAGTTGTGTTTCAGCTTTTTAATAAACTATCTAAAATCTAAACGCTGTTGAAATCGACCTATTGAGAATCAGTTCTGGATGGTTTTTTTTGCTTTATTTCCAAAATGCAAACATGTTTCTGCTCTCAGATGAAGTATTTGCCAGTGTGTCAAGTACTCTTTCCTCCTCATGAAATTAAAAAACAAAAAGGTCTTCATAACCCAATTCTTTAAAGTTCTGTATAAACTTGAGTTTTTGGACGTCTGGGGGTCAGGAAAGTTCACTTGATTTATTGGCTTCCCATTTAGTTAACCTGGTATGGCCGAAATTCCTCAGAGTTTCAAAGCCACCCTGTCGTGTGTGATCTTTTTAATGGTTCAGCCTGGTTAACAAATACTATTTCCGCATCGTGCATCCCTGTCTATAGGAGAAGCCAAAGCTTTTCATTCAAGCTCTGGAAAGTTTCCTCCTCATTTGCAGGTGGTGGTGTAAACAGGGAAGAAGATTAGGGGTGTGTCCTGGGCCAAGTCATTCCTCAGGGCCCCTCCTCTTCTGTCTGTGACAAAGGAATGACAAGAGAAGACTAGGAGACTCCAGGAGAGTTGATGTGAGAGGATGTGGACCAGGGCAGTGTGAGTAGGGAAGAGGAAACAGTGATGGAGAAAGTAGAATGAAGGAATATTGGGAAATGTGGTGAGAAAAATAGGCACGACCAAAAAGAGGCCCGTAGCCTCTGTAGACACGGCTCGTTTGTTTTCCCCTTGACAAGGTATTAGGAATACACATGAATTAGGTCAATTAGAGGTATCCCTGATCTTAAAGAGGAAAGAAAGAGGAGGAAAACCCCTCTCCTTCATAACCCCCACCCTTATTATTTTGGTCCAAGGCCTCAAGAAAGGATTATGACACAGCAGCCTAGCTTTTTATAAGTGCATCATCTTTTCTTATATAAATATTAAGTACGTTTGGCTTTTGGGTGTCACACAATTAGCAAATTAGTCGTTCCCTAACAGTATTCATCTAGGTTTTATAACACTTTGCCTACCTTAATTTTAGAATATTACATGCAAGGGGGAAAAATTGCCTTCTTTTTTATTGCACTCATTGAAATCCCTTCTCTTAATGCTAGGCTCTGGATTTACAGTGGCAGTTAGTTCTGTCATCAGAATATCAGCACTTTGAATGGAATTTTGAAAATTACAAAGACTACACCAGCATTATAGCAGAATCGATGGTTCTCTCTATACGATAAATGCACTCTCATTTTGAAGCTTATGCATTTCCTTTAATATAGCCCACCTTTCAATTCAATTCAATTCATTGCCTTTATTACAAGTATGAGATGGGAATTAGAAACTTCCTCCAAGATTTCAAATCTTTTGTGCGTGATATTTGTGAGAAAGAGAAGAACTTTTTACTATTCTTTTATATATGAGATTTAGTGAATTAGCTAATGTTCTAAGAGGTAAAACAAACTGTTCATTTGCACTTATATGTGCAAGTACGAAATACAATATTCATGTCCAAGAGAATCTAGAGGTATAATGGAGGGCTTTTAATTCCATGTTTAAGGTATCCTGATTCTTTCTAACATGGTATTCTTCCAAAATGCAATGTTCCAAGTATGACATTCAGAGAGGCCCAGATGCGGTGTTGCATCTCTCTAGAACAGCCATGTTGAAAATTTGCCAAAGGACTGTCATCTTTGTAGACTTTGACTAATGAATCTTGGGGTATTTGAAACTGAAGCAGAGGCCATTTTATTTTCGTCCATTTCTTCTAGATTTTCATGATTCGCCCATTGGAAAAAAAAAATATTCCCCAGCAAATCCAAGAGCAGGTAGTCCTGCTGTACCAGATAGAGTCACCCTCTATTTGCTAATGGCTAGGGGGGACTCAAGAGTGGCAGTGGGTGCCATTCCTGGAGGACTGGAGGCGCGACTTGAACATAATCTGTAGTGCTTTGTCTATCACCCCGTTGAAAGATTTGTACAATGTAATTTCATTTTTTGAGTTGAGTATTTAGCTCTTTGAATCACCATGCATTGGTAATGAGACCTTGAACAAGGTCCTTGTCTTAGAGAGGAGCTGGCACTGTATAAAATAGTCATATAAGTTCATGCATTTCCATCTGTTTCTCCAAATATGGGTGTTTCTTTACTCATCAAGTTATTAATCCTCTACTTAATATCACACTCAAGCTGAAACCTAATTATACAAGTCCAGAACCACAGCATAATATTATGAAGACAAGTGCATATATTACTTAAAGTTCTGGTAATAGCTTTAAAGGTTTATATAACTTGGAATCACCATTTTGAATATTATTGGTAAAATTATGAAAAGCTGTTCTAGGATCAAAACACAATGGCATGTTGATTTCATAGTAAAATGCGATCTTGCAATTGTAATTAGTATCTATCTCAAGAGCTATGGGTCATTATATAGTTTAATTCAATTACTTGATTAAATAGAGATAATCCTTTGTAGGTATCGGCTAATCTAATTCATGGCAATTTACATGGGCTAGACTTATTAAAGATATATAGTAAGAAATATTTTATTTAACATATATTTTTGCTAGCTTTAGAACTTAAAGATCATAATTTACTCTGCTCTGGCAGCACACACATACACGCACACACACACACACACACACACCCTGTGGTTAGTTTATTCCTTGCTACTTTTACAATCAGTTACTGCTTTGGTGAAAGCCTAAAGCTTAATCCATTAAGAGCCATTCAGAACAAAACAAACAAACAAAGCTTTAACCACTTCAGTGACAACAGTGCAGAACCAACAAGCAGCCTTCTTAGAAAACCCTAGCAATTTTAGGATCAATAGCCTCATACTGGATGCTTCTAAGTGATAAAAGCTAGAACATTTGTGCTGCCAGGTTTTAGAGAATAAAACAAAACACAAAAGTGTCTGGGGAAAGATAATTTGGTAAGTTTAGTTTGGAAATACCCATGTAGTGCAAAGGGCTGACTTACGTCCTATCAACAGTCATGATGAAAACAAGCTAATTTAAATATCACCTTGCACTGAAAATTTTACCTGTGTGTCCTGAGGGTTGAAACTTAAAATATATTTTAGTCTTTATCCAAGTTCTGCTACTTGCAGCTTTATTATTACTATTTCTAATTAATGTAAGTGAAATCCTTGGTATATCTACATTCACATCCATTTTTTTTGAAAATAAATCTTATGTAATATCTCTATATTAAAGTATTTAGAAGAATGTTAGCGTCCACTTGATTCAAGGGTACAGTTTTAACAATAAAACTAACATACACATTTATATATGAGAAGAGCAAAAACATACATTTTTTCCCCACAAGATTAAAAGCCTGCTCATTTCCTTTTAGAATTATTTCATTGTATATTATCCTTTGTGAAAAACCCATTAACTTCTTTTATACATCCTCAAGTCTTAAATAATACCAGTGCTGCAGAATCTGTTCCATGGAAAAAATCTACTGTCATTCCATAGAATAAAAAAGGCCTCCTACATCATTACATTATCCTTTTCAGTTTTACAAAACAATTTCACAATACTGTATCTCCTGCCGCTATAGATTTTTTAATGCCTTTACGTTTATACTTAATTATAAACTCAGTAATGAAATAGGAGTATTATTTATTATTATTTCAAAATGTCAACTGGTTAGACTTTACCCACAAATTATCTGGAGGCATTAAATTATATACCTTCATAGGTAGTCAGCAGACACTTGGGATTGCCTGCAGTATGTTTACAAGCTAATCTGTTTACTGAATATTGTCTACTCGTTTACATTTCTGCTTTTTTTTTTTTTAAAGCAGATCCTCACTGAAGATATGCTTAATATGAGGAAATTATGAAAGAAATCTTTTTTAGTTTTAAAAACTAGCATCAAATCAAAACAATCTCTTTGCTGAAATGTTATCAAATAACATTGACCATCAACATTTTACAGACTGAAGAAATAAATTACCCTGCAATACCATTAAAATGCATGATTTTCTTGTGTGTCAGGAATGCTGTGCAGTTTTGTCTGGATTCATTAAGGCGCTCCCTGCATAAGTGCATTGCCAACAGGGATGTGGGTGGCTGTAATGGCAGCCTGTAGGTTTGTATGGAAAACAAGTATGGCACGGTGAAAAAAATCCTTCTCTCACCCCACAGGTACCTGTACGGAGAGCTTGGGAGGCATTTCCATAGGCTCATTGTCAAGTGAAAGTTAAAGCCCCCACTCACTGGGAAGCAAAGGTAAGTCTGAAAAACCGCATTGAAGAGAAAGGAGAGGGGGTGGGGGTGGGGATGAAATCACCTAGCATTGAAGCAGCCTAACCAAGTGACAGACACGTAGACAACTCTCCTGCTGCCAGAACAACACTCTGCACAGCCCACCAGCAAGCAATTTGTCACTGCGACAAGAATATCCTCCGCAATTTGGCATCAGGGTCCTTGGACAGCCGACTGCGCTGTACAGCACGAGACGTGCTATTCGGCAACGGGAAGGATGGGAACCCAGGTTCTCGTTATGTCCAAACATGTTATTTTATGAAAAACATATCTTTTGTCATGATCAACACAGAGACAGAACAGTAGTAATTGATAATAACTGGGGACAAATAAGACAACAAATTGAGAAAAGTATGTTCTTGTATGTTTTTGAGGTACCCTGAGTGTTGAGAAGATTTCAGGATGCTCGCTCTGTTTGTCTGGTATTTTATGGCACACTCCCACAGTGTTTCATAGAAATAATGAATCCATAGGTGCAAGAATGAACGGGGAAGATGTTTTTGGTAGTAAACCATTCGCTTTTAGCAGAACACACTCTTTGCTTTGTTTTAGACTTTATGTGTTTGTGTATTGTGTATTGATTAATATGTCGCTAAGTGCAAATCCTTTCTTACTGTCCTGATTTGAAATAAGACAAAGAATTCAAGGTAAGTTGGGTTATAAATGTGCAAAGGAAAGACCCTTTACTCTTTACATTGCTACTCTGGTAATCTATTATAAAAGTGCAGTAAAGGAGAGAAGCCAGGGGCATAGGATAAAGGTATCTGATAAATAAGCAAGTAGTGTTCCCCTTGCCAATTACTTGGCATCTTACTTTGTAATTAATGCCACAGTAATGAAAAAAGTGGTAGGCACGAAGATTGGGCCTTTTGTGCATTCTATACAGAATCAAACGCTCATAAAAATCTAGCTCAAAGCTAGCCTAGTTTGGCTCTCTCCACAATCAAACTTGCTAGAGAATTAGAACAATCCCATAGGGGGTGTGTGTGTGTGTGTGTGTGTGTGTGTGTATTGCAATGTATTATATAAGAGTGACATCAGGCAATTGTGGTATTGCTGTCTCTATCACACAGACAAGAGTGTCCTTCATTCCCCAGACATGATAGAAACTTCTACCCATCCTGCTCGCACCTAACATCATGGTATCTATTATGTTGTTCACTAGTTGTCCTATGAAACACTTTAGCTAACTGCTACTGAAGTGGCTGTGATAACTGCCTTGCAATGCCTGGTGCATTTCCCAGTAGCTTATAAATTTGTGCTTTATGGGAACTTTCAGGAAATACTAAAACTACTTAAAAAGTCAATAATAAGTGAAAGTGACAGTGCTAACAGGCATTTTTTTAAGAAGTAGAAAAGAATATAGTTTAGGCAATTTTGATATCATTTGAAATACAGTACAAATTTCAAAAATACCCAGTTAATATTATAATAATTCTTCAAACATGAAAAATATATTTTTTTCTAGCTATACGTATGAACCGGATATTGGATGGTTTGGATTTGGGGGGTTGGAGAAAGAGATGTTTAACTGTGAGACTTTGGAAATGGTATTAGGAGTAGAGTATGTTGAGTAGCTATGTACACAAATGACTAAATGAAATGACTCAGATTTATATCCTTTTAGGGGTAAAACACAAAGGGGAGAACAGGGAGGAATGTGAAGAGAGAATGTTCAAGGCTGGAGGGTACAAAATACAGTGGAGATCATAAAGAAAACTAACCCCTACTTTTCTAAGCTTTGCATGGGGTGTTTTCCTTGCAACTCCCATTTAAGTCAATGGGAATCATGCAGCTAAAACCCTGTGTAACTCTTTGACAATTTACTTCCTAGTGTCTGGAAAAAGAGTACTACCTACTAAGGGCAATTTACTCATTTTAGTTT
>NC_135719.1:86484493-86627566 GCF_964656455.1 Halichoerus grypus | reverse complement strand
TCTGCTTTTTAGTGCATGGATCAGAGACACACCTATGAACAACTGCCTACGCAAGTTGATTACTGGGCAATATAATTTCTCAGTTTTTATGGGTAAATGAGTGCTTCTCGCCATGGACCTAGCTTGTGCATCAATTTAGGTAAGCATACTGCTGCAGCAGCCTTGAAACTATTGCTCTCTGATTGTACCAATTAACAAATGCCTGAACTTAACCACCAGGAAAAGACATAGCTCCCCATTTATGAATGCCTGGCTTTTGAGAATTAGAGTAATTATGTCACCAAACCTACCATTGATTTTCAGATAGACATCTCAATAATTTTGTAAGAGTAAAAACCTTTCCAAAAGCACACTGATATTTTTATAGCAGAAATAATACATAGGGATGAATACAGTGATTTGATATGTGAGAACATTTAAGAGAGAGAGAGATACTTTACTTGAACAGAATTTAGATATGTTTCTGGGCTGAGTCTTTGATTATAAATTTCATGTTGGAGGGTTTTGACTGTGTGAGAACTTCTGAAATCTGATTTCTTTGGAGAAGGGTGTTGAGAATTCACAAAATAATAAAAAGCATGTGCTGTTATTAAAGTAGATTATGGTACTATTGTAAAATCATAGACAATGATAAATTTAAGACATTAAAATTCTCTAAGTTGTAATTTTAAAACTCACAGCTGGTTCTTACATCCCAGGCCATTCATCGTTTGTGACCAGATCACATATCCTTAACCAAATACACATTAAACGATTTCTGTTCACAAATTAAACCTGAATTGAATTTAGCACACAAAGCTCTTTAGTTATCCATTAAGGTTTTGTTTTTAATTTTTTTCTTCTTACAGTGTTTTTATAACCAGCAAGAATAAGTTAGTATTTAAGGCAAAATAAAGTCAAGTATTACAATGGCAATGTCGTTCACAATGTTACAGAAACTTGTTTTCCTCCTATATTATAGTGACATTGTTTCATTTTGGGCAAGAAACTGAATAATCATTAATACATTCCATGGAATCATAGATGTATAGGATTATATATTCTAGATCTCTCATTTTACGAATTATCTTTGCCATGATCTGAATGAATAAAGTATTTTAATTCAAAACTAATCTCTGTTTACTTCAGGCTGGTTTTGCTAGAAATTTACTATGAATCAATGTTTGAAAGCACTGATGTTTAAGACAACTTTCAGTATTCACTTTTCTTCGTATCTCCCTTCACGTAGTTAAGAAATTATTGTGACTTTGAAATGACATCTATGCAGTCATTTTGTAGTATGTAGGAGGGGAAGACATACAGAAATAATATATTTTCCCTTGCAATATCTCAAAATCATGCATTTAGTTTCCAGAATACACACACACACACACACACACACACACACACACACACACACACACAGAGTCTGCTTTTCTTTTAGCTCAATAAGCACATTTTGTATATATTTGCCCTGAAACATTTTCCCTGTCCCGGGCATGCTGTTTCATGAACTGATTTTATCACCTGTACAAGAGCATTTTATAAATGTTCTCACTAAGAAACCAAATAAATAAGTGTATAGTCAAATTAATGATTGGTTATATTCATAAGAATGAGTTTATTTACATTATTTTCTTTACTGTGACCGCATTTGTCTTTTCTTGTCCTTTTTTATCTTCATTTCTTCATGCATGGCACTTGAACAGCCTTCTATAACTAAAATATATTTGGAGAGCTAAAGTGTGGAGGAAGATAATTTTGGGGTAAGGGCATGGTACTGTTAACACTGTTGATTCTCTGGCCCCAAAGATCTTTGGGATTGTTCATTGCTCATATGGTAAATTTCTGATGCTCCACTTCAAAAATCTGAGGCCTGAACCCTTCTTTGCTATGTCTAAGAAAAGGAAGCCACTATATAATAGGCTGAATAGTCTGGAGCAAAAGGTCACCCAATATTACATGTGGTTGTTTGGGACCAAAGCATGGGAAAAATCCTCCCAAGCAGTGTTAAGTTGTCTGCCCTTTCATTGGGGTGTGTGTGTGTGCGTGCAACTTTAACCTTAAGGGGATTCAAGCACAGGTATTGAAAGAAGAAGAGGACTTTTAAGGTGAAATGAGATCTGGAAATGTTTCAGAGATACCCTAAACCAGGCAGGAGAAAATCTGTTTCCAATAATAAGAATTTTGAGGCTTAAAAGTGATGGTGCAGAATGAAAAACATTTTTTACAGTTCTGAAGTACATAACGAAGCAAGGCAATGGTTCAGGTGAAATGCAACATAATTTTCATAATTATTTAAGTGTGAAAGCACATAATTGGGTTCATTCATGGCCTTTCAAGTGACTGTGTTGGGCAATGGAAAAACCAAGAAGATATTTGTCTGATTTTTCAGTATCATGCCATATAAATCTGAGCAAGTCATTTAAACTGTTCAGGGCCTACATAGGTACAAAACGAAGAGGATTCTAACACTGTTAACATAAGAAGGAATGCAAGATTTGTGATTATTTCTGACGCCTGGTGTTTTCATTGTTGTTTGAGCTCTTATGCTTTGAAAGGGTATATTCTGTTTACTGTGATAGTGTCATTCATTTACTCATTTGTTCAGTCAAAGATCGTTACTAAGTATTGACTAAAGAGCATGGCTATTCTTGCTATCAGAGACTACTAAGATAAAGTTTCCAACCTTTAAAATATTCATAGTCTGCTGAATGAAGCAACAAACCAAAATTAATGGCACAATATAGTAAGGGTTATGATAAAGGCACACCAACATTTCTATGGGAAGTCAGAAGAGGAGCTTCTAATTTTGCCTCAGAGAGACTGGAAGGCTTCATAGAGGAGGTGATCACTCAACTAGATTGATGATAAAAATGGGACCACTTCAGTTTCTTGCAGATAGACCAAAGATTGCCACAGGAGAACTGAGTTAATTTGTGCTGTAAGGCTCTTGGCTTTAAAACATTCCTTTTTTTGTGTGGCTTTAAAAATTTGCATTATTGTGAAGTTCTGCTTCTGCCTATTGGTTTTGATATTGGGTTTTCTTTCTTGTCTTTTTTTATGTTACATGGGAAGGAAAGGGGAAACAGTAACTACTAAATATGTGATTGATATGACTACTCGCTACCTATTCAATACCTCTATGTTTTGAATGGTGTGTATGAGTGCATGCATATGCATGCTCATGTATGATAAAATAAACATAAGTGAATATGTGAGACTTTCATGATATCTTTTGAGATAATAGGAACGATGCTGGAATAACAAACTCAAATAGGGAAACCTCCACTCAAATTGTTTTAAATATTTGATGGGATTCTAGGGCTTTCCAAGAACAGCTAAATATATAAGCATTTTTTCCCTTTCTATTATAGAATAGAAAGGATCGTGTTAGAAGGATTCTCTTTCTAGCAGGTGTGACAAAGAAACAGGTAGCAGGAGGGCTTGGTACATAGAAAATATTTGAAACAAAATCAGAATTTAATGACCTAGGCCAGTGTTTCTCAAACTATAACGTGCATAAGAACCACCTGGAGAACTTGTTAAAGTACGGTAGGCCTGGGGTTGGATTGATAAATTTTCATTTTTTACAAACTCACAGGTGAGGCTGATGCTGCTGGTTGAGGATCACACTTGGAGAACCTCTAATCTAGACCAGTGCTTCTCAAATTTAATCTGTATATGGAATCCCCTGGGGATCCTGTCAGATTGAAGATTCTGATTCAGTAGGCTGGGGTACCTAGGAAAATTTGCATTTTGAACAAACTCAAAGGTGATGCTGATGCTGCTGGTCTGCGGATCACACCGTGAGAAGCAAGGCCTTAGGTGATTTCCTACATTATGAGTCCAAGTCATGTAACATGGCCTGGTGATTTCAGAAAATAATAAGATCAAATAACAACTTCAAGTTCATTTCCTAAGCAAATAAGATTGTATCCTTACCAACAATAACTAATAAAGAATTATTTTTTTTATATATATCATGTGAATAATATTACAACCCCACTGAGAAGTATTTCCTAATCTCCTGTTCCCCGTATAAAGTACTTGCCCTGGTTACTGTAAAAGTTAGGTGAAACATAGGTTTCCTCTTTTAAGTAGCTTCTGTAACTACCTTGGCCATGTATTAAATGCATTATATTTCTCTAATTGTGATAAGTTGTGTGTGAGTACATAAGGTAAAAATGGATTGGTCTAATATGTCCAAAAGAAAATCTTAGAAATAGTACTATTCAAGTTGTGTTATTTAGCCACCCCTCTTGTTTAAAAATTCTGTTTAGTTAGACAAGTTCTATTTACATAAAGCAGAGGTTGAACTAAATCTAGTGAAGTGAGCTGGAAAATATACTATTTTTGATCAGATAACAGTCCCTGGTGGATTATATGGATGTGGGTGTGAAAGAGCCTTACTGGTAGGTGTTGGCTGTCTTCAACCTACATTTTCTCAGTAATTGATAATTCTCCATTCCCTCTCTTCTGTGTAGACCTTTTAAAAAACAGGGGAGTGAAGTAATGGTAGTATATTAAGGGATTTGAAGTACAAATTTCCGAGAGAATATTCAAATAAAAAAATGCAAGGGATAGAATCTGTAGTACATACTTTGGCCAACTTTGAGTCATTTTAGGCACCCTAGGGAGACATATATTTCTATTCTCCTTATGCCCCTCCCATTCACAAATTTTCAAGTGATATGAAAGTGTTAAATTCAATGACTCAACACAGTTTGAGTAAATTTCTCAATTCTCAGTTTGTTTATTGTTTTGGTGGACTTGATCAAATATGGGTAACTGATCATGTTAATGCAAATGCCCAAACCCTCAGCCAAATAAATGTAAATATACCTAAAGTATTAATACAATTTTTAACAATTTTTTTGTCTGGGGTGTGTGATTTTTGTATTATCATTTCTGAGGCTAAACGACTGTCTTGATAACAATAATAGATGGTCCAGTGCTTTTGTCATTTCTACTCCTTCCCATTTTCCGAGTATATTAATTTCGATCCACTCACCAAATCAGACTATTCCAGGAAAAAATTTTACTTGCAGGATATTTGACTTCTTAAAACACTGCACTTATGTCTTACTATCTAACCAAATGAAGTTTCAAACAATATAATTTTAAAATGTAGATGCTTGGGATAGAAGAGCAGTGGTTCTTAACCTTTTTGGAAATATCTCTTTACAGAAAATGCTCATAAGTACATACAAAGAAATTTCGCATACAAAGTAGTGCATATTTACTGGACTTTTGAAGGAAAATTAACAACTCTGATCTTGATAATTGAGGTGAAGTTAACAAAAATGCCATCTTTTTTCTCCTTTCTTACATAGACATTGATACCAGATGGATCAATAGACTGTTTTTCTAAATACATCATTTTGTTTTTATTGCGTAAACCTTGCCTTACAAATAAGCCTTTATACTGATTTGTAACATGGAAGCAAGTGGACATCTGGCTTCTGTGAAAAATATGATTCACTCATTTGCATTTTTAAATTCCATTCATTCCATTTTTAAATTGTTCACTTGTCCTCTTTGCTCTTTCTAAAAGCAACTCTTCTTCGCTCTCTTCAATTTTAAATACCCACAGAATTTATGTTACTTATAGTTCAGGACATCATCTCTAAAATTTTTAAATGAAAATCAATATTCAAGGTCCACAGCATGTGTAAATCCACAGTATCTAGGTAAGGGAGAAGTTAATTGAAAACCAGCAAGGAATTTGGGTGACAAAAATCAGTTTACTCCTAGTACTTTATATTGGTCTTGGAGGGCTTTGAAATATCTTTCAAAGATCAAAATACTAATGAATAATTTATCCTTCAGGTTGGTTTTATTTCTTCAAAAAATATTTTGGGTACATAAAGGTGTTTTTATCACTAATGATATGCTGTAAACAAATTCTGGGAAGAAAGATGATAATGATATTCAGTTACTAATAAAATATTGTTTGCAGCAATAGTTTTTGTGAGCAAAAATAGAATTTGAAACCTGCAACATTTATTCATTAATTTAAGTACTAGTCCTTCCTCTTTATAGTGAAAAATCCAGAATCAATAATTTTCACAATGTTGAAATCTCATAATAACCAAGAGCAGAAGAACTCAAGTTCCATTCCAATTTTAGGTAAAATTTCTCATGAGTGTTTTATGCCTCATCTTACATAATTGGCCTTTATAGAAGCCCAGCATTTCAAAATGGTAGTGTTGAATATTAAAATAGTTAATCTCTTTGCATATTGGATATTTCTCTCTAACTAACTAGTTATGTCCTGGAAAAATGTGAATGTGTGTGTGTGTGTTTGTGTGTGTGGTGTGTATGCATGTGTAATGAAAAGATTTTCCTCCAGTTGAGTGGAATAGCTGATGGGTCTAAGACTAGGTAATGGAAATGTATAGTCATGATAGACAAGGATGAGAGAATGAGAGAAGTTAGTCCATAATGGTCTTCAGCTGTGAATTTTGGACTTGATTCTGAAAGTATACCAGAAGATATTGCTTTTCTAAGAACATCAACCACAAGAGTTTTAAGGAGATTTACCTAGGGAACATACAGAATGGACATTAGCGAGGTAGAGATGGGAAACTGGAACCAAGAAGACCAGGTAGCTGAAGTTATCAGCTCTGAGCTTGCGTGCTATCATTTATAATTCATGTTTCATTACAGATGTTCTTTGCTAACATTGTACAATTTAGAAAATTTTGGAAGAACATACTGGATTTGAAATTGGGAGAAGTGAATTTGGTTAAATTTCCCTGCCTGGATTTCCTGACAGCTGTCACATTGAACTAAGTCACATTTCCATTTAGGGTTTAGTGCCTATAATTGGGGGGAAATAAATGCTTGTTTTAATGATTTGGTCCATAAAACTGTTAGAGAATGAGAGCCCCTTTTCCTGATGGCAAGGCATTATAAACCTGTTTGAGACAAACTGGAGAGTTTTAGAAGCTAGAATCATAGATGTAGGTCACTCCTAGAACTGTTTACGCACTAGAGAAGTTGATCCTTAGAGTAGCCTGAAACATAATCAGATAGACTAACATGATTCTGGTGACGTAAGGCAAACTGGTCCCATAAATCATATCAGAAATAACTACTGTTTTGAGGAGGATGAGATGTACTGTCATCAGGACACCCACTAGATCTTTTGAGGCGTTGTTACTACTTTCACATATATTGCATGGAAGTTTAATATGAATGCACAATCTCCAGTTCCTTTAAGAACAAGAAGCAGTGTTCCTCTCTCTCCCGCTGATGCCACTGTCAGAATTCAGAATCAGGGGATACCTTTTCTCTCTTTAAAGGAAATTTAGCTGCCCTCTTGGTGAGAGAGAGTAAAGCTGCGTAAGGTGTTGAATGCCGATTAGCATGTCAGTCAGGCTGTCTATCTGATGTAATCGAAAGAATTGAAGGAGCCTTGAAAAAAACAGGTGTGGAGAGAAATGTGGACAGCTGTCCAAAGCATTTTGTGTCTGGAACAAATGTTCATGGACTTCTTCACTGAAGGCGATATTAAAAGCTAGTTTCTGAAAAATGACTAGAGGAGTCTGTGTCTGGTAGATTAGGTCAAAGGAGAAATTGGATGTTTGAGTTGGCAGGTCACAAAACAAGTACTGAATCAATCAGTTGTTCTCTTTTAGTAAAAATCCAGATGGGTTTTGGCTGTGTTTTTGGTTCATTCTGCCTCACTTGTTAGATGGGATAATGGTATCAGCTCCTCTCCACTTAGTAGTTATGTAGCCATAATACAATAAGATAATTATTTCTCAATATAGTAATTTTTTAGATTTAGGGAAAAATTACAAGCACATGAAAATCCAAGATATAAGCATTCTATCATGCTTTATAATGCCTTTCATTTGGAGTTCTTATTACAGAGGTATTTATAAACAGAAGTCCTTAACTTCTATTTGCCATTAGTAAAATTGAAGGCCAATTGGAGTCTTCATGAAGCCAGTATAGAACCCGCTGCTATGGAACAATTTATTGGTACAACAGGTCAGTAAAGAACATGAAAAGGCAAAGCCAAAACTTTTCTTCTGAAGCCTATTTCTCTCTCATTTTATTTCATTCCAGTATAATTAACATATAGTGTTATATTCATTTCAGGTATACAGTATAGTGATTCAACAATTCTATATATAGAATATATTTATATTCTATAAATTCTATGTATTATTCAATGCTCATTGAGATAAGTGTACTCTTAATCCCCTTCACCTATTATATCCATCCCACACCCCCCACCTCCCCTCTGGTAACCATTAGTTTGTTCCCTATAGTTCAGAGTCTGCCTTTTGGTTTGTCTCATTTTTCTTTGCTCGTTTGTTTTGTTGCTTAAATTCCACATGTGAATAAAATCATATGGTATTTGTCTTCCTCTGACTTATTTCACTTAGCATTATACCTTCTAGATCCATCCATGTTCTTGCAAATGGAAAAATTTCATTCTTTTTTATGGCCAAGTAATCTTCTTTCCTTCCTTCTAGCTAGCTAGCTAGCTATCATCTATCTATCTGTCTACCTATCTATCTATCTTATCTATCATCACATCTTGTTTATCCATTCATCTATTGATAGACACTTGGGCTGCTTCCATAATTTGGCTATTGTAAATAATGCTTCAGTAAACACAGGGGTGCATATATCTTTTTGAATTAGTATTTTTGTATTCTTTAGGTAAATAACTAGTAGTGGAATTACTGTGTCATATGATAATTCTATTTTTAATTTTTTAAGAAACCTCCATACTGTTTTACACCAGTTTGCATTCCCACCAACAGGGTACAAGGGTTTCTTTTTCTCCACATTTTTGCCAACACTTGTTGTTTCTTGTGTTTTTGATTTTAGCCATTCTGACAGGTGTGAGGTGATATCTCATTGTGTTTTGATTTGCATTTCCCTGATAATTGGTGATGTTGAGCATCTTTTCATGTATCTGTTGGCCATCTGTATGTCTTCTTTGGAGAAATGTCTGTCTTTTGAAGTCTGTTTTCATTACCATGTAATTATTTGTTTTGTGTCAAGTAAATGTTTCATTGAAGTAAAACACATGTTCAAAAAAATGCACGGATTTAAGCATACATATTATTGAATATTTGAACGCATATTGAATAAGTGAACACATCCATGTAATCCTCCATGATTTAAAGGAATAGAATAATATTGGCATATAAGAAATTCCCCTTTGTCCCATCTTGTCACTACCCCCAAAAAGAAATCACTATTTTAATTCTTATTTGCTCTGATTGATTTTATGTTATTGACCTTTATATAAGTAGTAACATATAGTATATTCTTTGTTGTATCCATGCTGTAAACAAATGTGGTGTAATTGCAGTTCATTTATTTTCATTGCTGTAGAGCATTTCATTGCATGAATATACCAAAAATCATTTTATCCCTACTTTTGATGGACATGGTCATTTCCAATTTCTGGCTTCTATTGATCTTCTCATAAGTATTTTGGATGTATAAGTATACTTTTCTGCTAAATATATACCTGGGAGTGGAAATACTGAGTAAGGTATTTTCAGCCGTGGTAGATTTGACCAGACAGTTTTCTGAAGTGATTGTGCCATTTTGTGCTTACACCAGCAATGTATGATGTGCTTCCAGAGTTTGGTGTTATACTCTTTTTAAGTTTAGCCATTTTGGTGGGTATGTAGTAGTATGTCATTGTAATTTTAATTTGTTCTCTTTTGGCAACTGATAAGTTTTGGCCACTTTCCCTGTGTTTATTGGCTGTGGGATATTCTCTTTTATGAAGTATTGGTTCATAAATTTTTCTTTTGGGTTTTCTATCTTTTTTCTTACGGTTTTGTAGTACTTGTTAAATTCTGCATGTATGTCCTTTGTGAGATAAAAGCTTTTCAACTATCTTTTTTTCCAGTGTATAGTTTGCCTTTTTCACTTTCTTACTGGTGACTTTGGATTAATATAATCTTTCAATTTTGAAGTAGTCTTTTCCTTTATGATGAGCACGTTTTGTATCCTGTTAAAGATGTCTTTACCCCAAGGATGTAACAGTATCCTCCTATTTTTGGGGAAGCGATATTTTTACCTTTTATTTTTATATCTATGGATCATCTGATTGATTTTTGTGTGTGCTATAGGGAAGGAATCAGTTATAATTTTTCTTATGTATATTCAATTGGCTAGTGCCATTTCAATTTTGTGTGTGCTATAGGGAAGGAATCAGTTCAGTATCACCTTTTTCATAAATCAAGTGACTGTGTATGTGTAGATTGTCATTAGATTCTTCTTTTTTTAAGTTTCCTTGTGCACTATGCTGTCTTAATTATACTTTGTAGTAAGTCTTGATTTCTAGTAATGTATATCCTTTGATTTTGTTCTTTTCCAAGATGCTGTTGTTATTCTTATCCTTTTGCATTTAAAATGATCTTGCTAATTTCTACATTTAAAAATGTTTGCTAGAATTTTGATTGGGAGAAATGCTATGCTTTCAACATTGTATTTGTTTATAAACATGGTAAATCCTTTCATTTATAGTTTTAATAGTCTAATTTCTCTCAGTATTTCACAGTTTTATGGATAGAGGTCTTATACGTAATTTGTTAAATTTTTTCTTTGACATTTGCTTTTTTTGGATGCTATTTCAAATTGTATGTATATTTTTTAGAATTTCATTTCATAATTTTTAGTGGTCTATAGAAATAATTGACCATTTTTCCAGTTCCCTTGCTTAATTCATTTACAAATTCTAATGGTTTTACTATAGAAAACTTTGGATTTTATAAATATACAGTTATGTCATTTGTAAATAATGTTATATTTCTCTCCCTTTCTAAGCCTTATATCCCTTATTTCTTTTTCTTCCTTATTACTTTGACTAGATGTTGAACAGAAGAGGCACTAATGGACATCTTTGTTTCTTTCTCAGTTTTGTGTGTTGAGGGGGGACGTTTCTTCATTTTACTATTGCATATGATACGTACTATAGGTTTTTATAGGTACCTATTAACAGATTAAGGAAGTTTTGTCTGTTCTTAAAAGTGTACTGGTTAATTTCCTAATATACATGGATTTTTCACTTATCTTTGTAAAAAAATGTTTTCTAATCTAATAGCAATGAGGTCAGAGAATATGCCATGATTTCAATTCTCTAAAATGTATTGAACATATACCAACATTGATAAAATGTGTATTTTGGTATACATTCCATGTGTACTTGAAAGAATGTATATTCTATCTTGTTTGAGGACAGTGTTTTTTTTTTTTTTAAGATTTTATTTATTTGAGAGATAGAGAGTGCAAGAGGGGAGAAGCAGAAGGAGAAGGAGAGGGAGAGGGATAAGCAACCTCTGTGCTGAGCGTGGAGCCCAATGTGGGCTTGATCCCAGGACACTGAGATGATGACCTGAGCCAAAACCGAGTCAGACGCTCAACCAACAGAGCCACCCAGGCACCCCAAAGACAGTGTTCTAAATAAGTCAGTTGGGTCAGGAGTATTTATTTTCTTGCTGAATTCTTCTATATCCTTATTGTTATTTTGTCTATTTATTATATTATGACTAAGAGAGGTATTACAATCTTCCAATATGATTTTTGATTTGTGCATATTCTATTTCTGTCCATCTTATTTTGCTTCATATATTTTAAAGCAATGCTATCAGATGTATATAAATTTAAAGTTGCTATATTTTCCTGATGTATTAACTCTTTTATCATTAGAAAATGCCCCTCTTTAGCTCTAACAAGATTACCTACCTGAACATCTACCCTGTTTTATGTCAGTATGGCCACACTAGTTTTCTTTTGCTTAGTATTTGCAAGATATGCTTTCTGTCTCTTATTTTCAACCTCCTTGTGAATTTAAGGACATATTTTTAATAGCATAGAGCTGGGCTTTTTTTTTTTTTTTTAATCATTGGATGTCTTTGTTTTTACAATGGTGTATCTATTCCATTTATGTTTAATGTAATTGCTGATACAATTGAGTTTATATTTATGGTTATACTATTTATTTCTTGCTTTCTCCATAATTTTCATTTTACTTTTCTTTCTTTCCTTATCTTTCACTAACCAAATATTCTTAGCAATCCATGTCCCCCTCCCTGAACTCTTGGCTAGTTTGGTCATTAAGCCTAACGTTTTTTTTTTTATTATTGATTACCCTAGAGATTATAACTCACATCCTTATTATATGACCATCTATTTTAAATTTGTACTTTTACTACTTCCCAGACAATGCAAGGTACACAGAATACTTTATCTCCATTTACCCATTTCTTGACTTTTGTATTATTGCTGTCAAACATTTCAATTCTAACTATATTTTAAATCACAAAATATATTATTTCTTTTCAGTTTTAATATCCATTTTGATGTATAAACGTACTTAAATTTCCCATTGTTCTTTATTCTTCTCTGCATTTCTCTGTTTACTTCTGGATTCATTTTTGTTCTGCTCCAAGAAATCTTTCACTATTTAATGTAACTCTACTGCTATGAATAATCTTAGTTTTTATATTTTTATTTCATCTTCACTTTTTGAAGGACATCTCATCTGGGTATAAAATTCTAATTTAGTAGGATTTTCTTTCAGCACTTTAAAGATATTTCGTTATCCTCTGGCTTCATTTTTTTTTTTCACTTCTTTTAAAGTAATGACTTTTTCACTCATGGGGAACATTAAACTCTTTGTAAGATTTTTACCTGTTTTATGCTGAAGAAACTCAGTGTGGTTTTCTCTGTGTAATTTTTTTTTGTATTTAAATGCTTTGGGTTCATAAGACATTCTGGATTTGTGCTTGAAGTTTTCTTCAGTATTGAAAAGTTATTGGTAATAGTCTCTTTAATACTGTGTTTACCACATTCTCCTTCTCCTCTCTTCAAGGACTCAAATTGCATATATGTTAAACCTTTTTAAACACAACCCACATATATCTTATGATCTTATCTGTACTTTCCATTTATTTTATCCCCCATGCTTCAAGACTATACTTTCAGGGATCATTTCTATAGTTTGTTCTCATCCATGCTTCAGTCTGGATATTTTCTACTGCTCTATCTAGCTCTGTAAGCCATCCTTGAGCTCTTTCCAAACTATTGTTAAGCCTATATTTTGAAATCTAAATTTGTTACTGTAATTTTTTAGATCTAGATCTAAATTTTTAGATCTAGAATTTTTATTTGTTTGTTTGTTTTTTTGTATGTCCCAGTTGTATGGTAAGATTCTTTGGCTTGTTTAGTTCTTGAACATATTGATCTATTTATCTTAAATTCCATGTCTCATAATTCTTATGTATGTGTCACCTATGGGTCTGTTCTATTGTGTAGTTGTTCTTTTGATATTTTTTCTTCATACGACTCTAATTTTTTTTTTTTTTACTGAATTCTAGACATTGTATTTGATTGTAGGAACTGATTTCTGTTATCTCATTCCAGAGAGGATTTACCACATCATCTGGCAGGTAACAAAAGGACAGAAAATATCAACCTAATGATGAATTGAGCTGACTGGAGTTTGATTTTCTATCTTTGTGATGGTTGGTCTTTCTCTTACTCATCTATTTCTAAAGGTACAGCTTTCCAGGGCTTTCAGCTGAGAGGCTTCCCAGGGCCATGAGAAAGCCCATACTCTGTCCTGCTTTATATTTGCTTTCTGCTTGGCTTCTTAGTGTAATGATCAATGCAGCTTTATTGGCAATTTCTTTGAAGACAAGAGATTCTTCCTTTTTGGGAAGCTCTAGAGTCCTCAAATGCCTTGATAGCACAAAACTTTAGTTTTTGCCTTTTCTGCGGGTAGCAGCCAGCCTCTACCTCCTTTCTCATCTCCTTGCCCTAAGCCAAGAATTGGCATATGCCATGAGAGGAAAATACATATTTAAAACATTTGGTTCGTTTTAGTAAGCTCCTTTTCCTTCAAAGGTTTGCCTCTCAAATCCTGGCTGTCTCAGCAACTCTCCAATACCTGCAAGCTTATGTCTTTGTGTGTTATTCAGCTTTTCCTAATTGCCCTCAGCAAGATCCTTGATCTACTATAAGCTGCTCTAAAAAAATACATTTTTAAAAAGATTTATTTATTTATTTGAGAGAGAGAGAGCACAATTGGGAGGGGCAGAGGGAAAGGAAGAAAGAATCTTAAGCAGACTCTATGCTGAGTGTGGAACCCGATGCAGGGCTCAGTACCATCACCCTGAGATCGCGACCTGAGCTGGAACCAACCAAGAGTCAGAGGCTCAACTGACTGTGCCACCTAGGCACCCTGTCTGTATATCTTTTTTAGAAATGATGAGATTAGCCAAGTTTGATATTTTACATATTAACAATTTGTTTTAAAATAAACTATTCAAAATTCTATATCACTTTATATTATAAGGAGCTCCACTAACTTTTTGAGCATCTTTCTTGAGTATGTACATTGTGAATCTGAATTCAGATAACTTTCCATTATCATTTAAAATAATTGTTATACACTTTATTCATATTTTTTAAAGATTCATCTATTTCAGAGAAGAACGACCGGGGGAGGGCCAGAGGGAGAGAGGGAGAGAGAGGATGCTTGAGCAGACTCCCTGCTGAGCACGGAGCCTGCCATGGGCTTGATCCCAGAAACCTGATATCATGACCTGAGCCAAAATCAAGAACCGTCCGCTTAACAGACTGAGTCACTGAGGTGCCCCAGTGTTATACACTTTAGAAGCCTCATTATGTTTTCAGATATTAATAAGTCAGAATTTTCATATGTGGTACTTTAAAGTGATAAAAAATAGGAAAAACATCCCTCAGGGCATCACAATAGTTGGTTCATGGGGGACAAGTATATATAGGTCTTTTAAAATAGTCAATAACTAAGTTCTCTTGAATGAAGCTCAAGAAATCCATTCAGTAATATAATGAACGCTGAATATGTTAGAATGGATTTTGAATTTTAGAATCATAGGTTTCAATCATAGAATTGAGAATTGATATAAGTATTAATCTAAAACCTTTCACAGGTGAAGTGAGGCTTATAAACCCTTACTCAAGAACCAGACATTAGGAAAACCCTACGTTACATGAAAGATTTTTGGAACTGGTATGTTTAGCACCTGTTTCCTTTCTGACATCGCATAATCACTATCTGCACCAAAGGCCCATTACACATGTTCCATTAAGACCATGGCTGGTCTTTCCTTTGTATATTAGTATTTGCATTTGCATTCTCAGGGAGGTTTTCCTTCCCGTTCTCCCATGTAACTTTACCTGAGCTATATCTCATCTACTTAAGGACTGCATTATCAAATAGTTGGTCTGATAAACTGATATATGATAATAAGATAAATGTTTCAAGTGGCAAGCTTTAAACATCTCAGTCAAAATACTTCATTATAACAGCTCTTGAATAAAATAATCTTAGTAGTATTCTGTTATATGTACGTTTTCAAAGAAAAAACATTGCTTTCTTTTCAGTAAGCATTTGCATGAGTTTTTAAACTACAGCTTTCTGGTTATAAACATATAGATTTGAATAAGTTCTAAACATTTTTTCCCCTCAAACCAATTCAAACCTAGAGGGTATAGTGTAACAACTGTCATAGTAATTAAGATATTCTTTTGCTTTGAAACTTTTCTTTCAACCAAGGTAGCATCTGGTTTTCTTTATTTTGACAATTGCAGTTTTCCAGTTTCAGGACTTTTTTACATTATCCTTCAAATTAAGGTTGCATAATGTCTGCCAGTTTTCATGGTTTGCAAGTATAATACCCATTGGATGTTTTTATTGGAAATTACAGATTTTTGTTTTATACACTAAGTTTTTAGGAGTGATATAATTTGTAAGTCCATGAAAGAATGAATCCATCTTCATTCAGGTCTCTAAATTATTTTATTACCTCTGTTCTACAAAGATACATTTGTCTCAAGGGTGTTCAAGGAGGCATTAGAAAACAAACAGTACTTGTGTTGCCACTTGTATATAAAAACAGTTTTGTAGATATTTTACATGAATTGGGAAAAAACATGAAAAGGAAAATGGAAATATTATTATATTGCTTGTGGCCTTTATCCTCAAACTTTACTGTCTTAATATTATCATAAGCCTTATTTTCAGATTACTCCTTTTATATAAATTATCAACAGTATACCAGTATCACTGTGATTACATTATTATTCTCTTTTATATATCATTAAACACCCTACTACTTAATTATGGTCTCTAAAGGTGTTAATATAAAAATGTTGTGACTTCAAAACATTGAAAATTCCTGGTCTAGCTGTTATAACACCATGTCCACAAGATATAGCTATATGCCTGTTTTATACTGCACTTATGTTTAAATTTAATGCCAACATTTCATTGCTAAGAAACATGTTAAATGAGGATGGAGATGCCATATTTATTGAAGGGCACATCTACATTGGCAGGTGTTTTCTGAATTAAACATTTGTTTCAGATAATATTTTATTCAGGAGCATCTTATCAGCCAAAATGTTTTCTCTCTTTTTTTTTTTTTTTCAAGTTTTGAAAATTCCAGTTTCCTCACCCCATATTCTAAGCTGGAAATGTTTGGGAAGAAATATTCTTTTCCTTTCGTCCCAAATGCTTCAAAACTCTCATTTCCTCAGTGAAAATCTTTAGTCCAGGGCTGGTATTCACACAGAATATTTCAGCTCTTCAGACATTGAACTTTATTTTCCAAATGTTTTTCTTTAAAAATAGGCTTTTAAATTGGAGATTCTCATTTGGAAATAGTTGAAAGACTATATAAGCATGCAGGTTAAGGTGAAGGGACTGAAAAAGCACCATTTAGAGTAGGACACTTGTCTAAAACAATTTTCATAGTACTCTCAGAAAGATGAGTGATTGAGGTTCTCTAAGACACTGACTGCTGACAGTGTCTGGAATTAATACATTTAATTCTAAATCTGTGCAATTTGACCTTAATTTTTTGTGAACAAAAGTTACACTTTGCACTAATTTGCATTGATGCTACTTTCATTTTAAATTGGAATTTTTTATCACCATCCATCTGTAAGATACCTCCTGTTACTAATTTCTGACGTGGATTCCCTCATTAATATGAGATTCACAATTGCATAGATTAAGTTATCTGATCATATCTGGCTCATCCCATGTTTTATCATTCTGTTCCTATATTTGATAGATAGTGATTTAACTGTGACAATGTTAGTATATAAAGATAATGAGTCAGATACTAATATTGGAAGAGTAAAATTTTAATAATATATCTGTTGACATATTATTTTACAGGATTTAAAATTTCATTAGGTGCAGTTTTCTTTTTTAGCCATTTTAATAGAGTAGAAAATGTAAATCTTGTATTTTGTAGTTTTGTAATAAAGATTTATATTTTAATAGTGTTAAAATGAGAACTTAAATGATTTTCTAATTAAATATTATGCACATCTGAGTAAGACAGTTTTGTTTTTTTTTTCTTTTTATAAGTAATCATTTTGAAAGCTCTTTAAGTGAAAGAAATTTGTTTCTGATAACAACCTTCACAAGTATATGAAACTATAGAATACATTGTTTTTAAGACTGTTTGAAAATCAAAACGTTGAGTTAGTGAGAGAGTAAGAATAAACTGCTCACAGAAACTCTTAATACTCTTAATTGGTTGTTTAGGTCAGGAACAAAGAAACAAAACTTCTCACCAAAACATATGAGTGCAGTGAACTGAAGATCCTTTAAAAGCTGGATTTGATAGCTTTGTAAAGCACTGATAGAGATGTCAGGAATCCTCTTCATAATCTCAGATTTAACTCTACCTGAATTAGCCAGTGCTGAGACTTGAGTCTACTTGGAAACTTTCAGCATCTGTTTCTTTATTAAAGCATCTCTAACTATTAAAAACCCTGTTTTTAATATCAGTGATAATTTACTGAAGGATTAAAAAGCACTCTTGCTGCTCTCTGGTTTCAGTGATTATCATAAGCTCTATGTAAGCTTGTGCATTTTTAATCTCTATCTTTCCTCTCACCTGGTCCTTAGTACCTATGATTGGGGCTGCTCTTTCCCAGCCTGCTCAGTGTGTTAGCCCTGAGAAGAAACATGCCCTTTGACTAGTACTTCCAAGAAATTATGTGTCTCTTTTCTCTTCTGGAAAATAAGGATGATGCTACCCATTTTCCTGATCTTCCTGTCCAAGTGGTCAGACACTGAAGGAAATAATCTTTGTGAAGGTGCCAAGACCAGTACCTTGTGCATAGAAGGTGCTATCTATTGTCTTCCTGCTAAACCCCTCTCCATGTGATGAGAATTGCTGGTGCCCTGGCTAAGAAGATCTTTTGGAGCCAGGGGTTGTCTGGTGCTCATATTATGTGGAGACTGCCTACCCCAACAGACTCTTCTCTGCTGTTTACTGGACCTTAAACTCCTCTGTCAACCTTCTCTGTATATTTCTTGCTGTTCGACTTAATTAAGACGTGAAGCCTAAACTTAATGAGACCTGAAGCTATAAACTATTCCTAATAGCCTATCAAGTAAAGAAAAGAATTGAAAAACTCAATAAAAATTCTTAGTGTGAGAACCAGGGTGACCACTGAGATTATGATGGGAAAGTGGAAAGAACTCTGGCTGAGTGGTCAGGGTCCCTTGCTCCTTCCCCGTTTTAAGTGTGACATGCTAGTAGGCTACTTTAACTTTTTATTAATCATTTGTAGTACCCCAGTGTTAAACAAGATTTTGTGCAGAGATTTTCCCAGAACAGTAGTATGATGAGATACTCTAAGAAAACATGCTGAATACATTTGAAAACCACTGTGCACTGCACCCTGCCTCTCACACCCCAATCTTGTAGAGTCACAAAATGGCATGAACAGAGTCTGTGAGCTCCTGGAAAATGAGATTTGTTTACGATTATCTAATCCAGTGTCTCCTACAAATTAGTATTTTCTAAATCTCATTCTGGAAGACACTGGACAGCTTTAGTGAGGAAGCGAACTTTAGGAACATGATAATCCTCATATCTTACCTAGCCATTCTGAGGGGAGTATATATCATCAAACCTTCAGATTTTCCATCAAAGCCATTTCCCTAAAAAAGGTGTCATTTGTAGGCCTTTCTGGCTTAGTTAGAGTCACAAAATGATATTAATTATTGTTGGCAGTTAGAAACAGCTCAGCAAGAGTGAAGGCAGCCTCTCATCATAGAACGCCTATATCTTTTGACCTAATTTTAGACTGGGAGATGTGTTATTACAAAAAGGCTATTACTAATTCCCGCATCTTAACAGACTTTTTTTCTCTTTGTGGATTACAGGTAATTTCTTATCAGCCAATATTAATGTAGTTGAATCCTGATAACTTCCTATTGCACGTCTCCCGTTTGTAATATGTGGTGCTCAGATGCCTGCTGTGCCTTGCCTACTTCTGGGGCTGGTTTGGAACCCTTGGGACAGCAAGCAGAAGTTCATAGAGGTTAAGTGCCATACCCTTTGGCCCATGATGTGTTGAAGAACCTGGGGGGTAAATTCCTGCTCTGGCGCATGGGTAGAGGCAGAGTGACTGAAGGGATTCTTGACCTTTCTCTGACAAACACAGCACAGCCCCTTTGCCCTCTCAGTGTCCCATTTCCTCATGTGACAAATGAGGTATGACTAAATCCCAGCATTTCTCCGGTCCTTTCACGTTCTAATCATCCAAAGAACTCTTCAGTTAGTTAATAATTCCTTTTCATCATAGTAGAGCCGTAGAGCATAATTTCGATCACAGTTATGCAAAGCTAAGTGAAGCAGAGTTAATTAATAGGCATTTCATATTTTGTGTGTCAAATAGTTTGGTAGATGAGAATGAGCCTTGGAATAGGTGTTGCAGACATATTAGCGTGGGGGTATGTGTGATGCCCAGATTAGGAAGGAACAAACAAGGATAGAAAAAAAGCAAAAAAAAAAAAAGGAAAAAGAAAAAAGAATTTGGAGAAGAACGTGAAGGAAGGTGACTGTGGCCTGACCAAGGGTTTTGCAGAAGGGGAACTTTAACTTATATTTGTGATGGAAGGAGGTTATTCAAAGTGCTGAGCTGAAGGAATGTGTAAAGTGTGTATAGTGACGAAAGGTGGGGAGTTTGGTTTGAAAGTATCTGGTGGGAATGGAGTGATGGCAGGGGCATGTTTTCAGTCTAAAGTAGTAAGTGTAGTTTTTGCTATTTCTGACCTGCAAAGATGAATGGTATAGATGTGCCAAATAATGGAAAAGCAGATGTAGGTTCAATTTCGAATTTCAGGGGGATTATCGAAATAAATACTGCATTTATTGCACCAGAAAGCTTCAGTAACAAATGAGTACCTTATTCCTTTTTTTTTTTTTAAACATGCTTGATTGTTAAATATTAAACTTGATATTTGGATTAGCATGACTGTCAAAATGTTCTCTGTCTTCTCTTAGAAGCAATCAAGCATTATGTGAGAGCATGTCCCATTTTGAAGGGTAGTTTTTGATCAATACTACAGAAATATTAAACATATAGGAAAAACATATATAATTTGTTGATATACAAGTCAGAAAATTATACTAATGGTTTTAATTTGCATTCTGCCCTAGCCTTCTATTTTACAGGCAGAAAATTTTTGCTTCCTTTAATTGCACAAGCAATTAGGCATTTACACTCTCAAAATTAAGAGAAAATGGCTAATTGCAAATGCAATATCTGTGCCCACTCCTGACGATGGCTACAAACAATCCTGCTACCAAAATGAAAGCCAGGGATAGAGAGCCGGCCCCGAGTCATTGCCCTTTTTGAAGCTTGGAACATGGTTTGCTCATAACTTCAGTGGCTTTGAAAGTTCTGTTTTTTGACAGATGTAAGTGTAGCCTGTAGTGCCCCTTATGATCTGAAGCACAAATTATTATCATTTAGATAAAGTGGAAATGGTGACAAATTCTGAACAATTTTATTATTATATTTGAAAATTTTCTCTGTAGTATTTTAGACCAATCATGTTGGAAATTTAATACGAGTGCCTGATTTTTAAACTTAGATTTTCTGCTCTTAAAGCCCACCCAGAATTTGTCTCTAGTCATTTTACGCCTTTTCAAATGACACCCAAAAATTTACAGCCCCAAAAACACCACAGGAGTTCGACTAAATATAGTACATTCACAAAAATCTCTGTAGAAGTGAACAAAGGATGAGTTAGTGTCGTACCATCTAAAATGTCTATTCCATTTGTATACCACCGCATTTATGTTGCTTTTGCCTCCCTACAATATGTAAAAAATGCTTTCTGTGTTCAATGTCTATCTTTCAAAGTAAGAGTTTGGGAGAAAACAGTGTCTGTTTCCACTCAGTGTCTCCCAATAAGAGATAAAGACTTTTTAAGACCCTTACCCAAGTTGAACAGTCTCCGTGCAGTAATCAAATTCAGCTATTTTTAAAAATCATTAATAACAGCTGTTAAACACAAACATCCATGAGATTAAATTTTGCTGTAACCACATACCAAAAAATCCCTCCTTTTGCTAAGTCTATTTAGAAGTTCACAGGAGCAGCTGAGCACAGCCAACTAACTCTTAATTCTACTTTACTCCCTTAGTCTGATATTCTAGCCATTATTTTTGTTGTTTTTCAAAAAATCTAACTACCCTTGCACTTATGTCATAAAAATTCTGCCTTTTTTTTCCCTTTTTTAATATTTGTATTCAAGACAAACAACAGGAGGTTGAAATCAGGCCATTTAAAAGAAACATCTGCTGACATTTATTCATATGCTACATGTTCCACTTTCATCATTGAATGTAATGATAAACACACATTCCAGTCAATAATGGCAATTCCCAGCCAAGCTTTACAAATGGTCTCTTTAACACCTAAATTGACAGCTCGGGAGATTTTGAGATAGAAGCTAAATATGGTACATTTGGACACTGTTTGCCTAAGTCTAGGATGTCTTGAAGACTTTAATAAGCAGACATACATTATAAAATAGAAGAAAGTCTTGACTGTGCAGGTATTGGAGCAGTTGAGTTTGACACTCTTTGAGCAGATTAAAAGCAGAGAAAAAAAGAAAAACGTTAAAAAACAAATGGCCCCTTGGAAGAGAAAAGTAAAATAAAGCTCTGGCCCATACTACGTAGAGCATAGTTTCATTGAAGAGAGGAAACTAATTGCATCTCATTTAAATTATAGATCTTAATTGTGGAATGCTAAATAGTTAAATATTTATTTTGCTTTCCAAGTTAATTGAAATAAACTCTTCTCTGAGTTTCCATTATTATAAGAACATTTTGATAAAATCTTAAATGTGTTCTGTTTATTGCTTGCAATGAATAATTATGTCAGGTTTTAATATGCGAAGGATTTCTGTCAAGCCTATTTCATGGGTTTTGATATATATTCCTAATTTTTCCTCAGAAAGGGATGTCTCACAGCCAAGTGAATTAACCGTGCTCAAGGTAACCATTAGAGATCTCATGGTAGAATTGAAATTAGCTTGAATCACCACTGTGAGGACATATAAATACACGCTCCTCTGAGACATTAAGGATCCCATTTTACATGTATGTTTTTTGCATATCTCTTTCCATTTTAGTTCAGATTGATTAACCTTATAACTGCATCATAGACTGTTTTCCAGCCAAGCAGAAAATCACAGCTTTACCCAACTCCATCATGTGTGAAGAGTTTTTCTTTTCAAAACTCTGCCGTTACTGTGGTTTAAAACAGGTCACTCGCTGCTTAACTAAAAAGAAGCTAGACATTTAACAAACTATCTCTGAAACATAATGAGAGGTTTGTAGTTATCTCATACAATGTCATCCAAAGAACAAGTCGCACCAATCTGTAGTACTCCGATTAATGGTATTTTTCTCTGAAATCAGCTCATTTTAGGAGACAGCTTGAAATTGTTTTTTGTTTTTTTATTTTGTTTCTCTATGCAGGGCAAATGGAGCTAAATTTGGAATGTCATATTACGATGTTTTCATCTGCTTCCAAGGCATGTTGAGCAAAGTAGCCAGACAAATCTTAACACCTTATTATTGTTTTATGTAGGAAAATAGAAAATTCACAAGAGGAATTTACAGTGCTCTTTTGGCACATGCTATGCCTGGTGGGTGGAGGATGGGTCACAAGGACTTCCCAGGCAGTGTGATAGAGGTCTGAGTTGAAACCCTGGATTTTCGAGTCAGCATTTAGATTAAGAGCAAGTGCATTGTAGAAAAACCTTAACACCATAATGTTCTTTTTTCATAATGTCACCTCTCTTAGGAATCTATTGAAACTAGTTCAATGAAATTTTTCTCCAGCCACCCACTTTCACATATTCACATCTTTACTGTGCTGTAAAATTATGGTGGTAAACCAATTTGTTAAAGCTTTTGGGCAGAAGTTAGAGGAATCAGTTGATTTCTATGGAGATTCTGTCCTAAAAGCTTTTTAAACATGGATGTTTGGCGGGAGTGTAACCCAGACCTGCAGCATCTACACTTGAGCAGAGCGTACTTGATGGGGAAAGGGAGAGGAAGTAGTATGTGCTCTCTCCCAGGCCCCCAAAGCCAGAGTGGAGCGAAGATGGGACGCCAAATAAATCTGCCAGTGATTACGCTAAAGGAAATTATGATCTTGTTATAGAAACCATTAAAGGAAAACCAGAGTTGGTATGTAAATATTGTTGCATCATTATACCACTGAAAAAAACAACCTAGTGCAACATTAGTATGTTATGCAATTAACAAAATGAAAAATGAGCTGCTTGAATTTAAAGCTTTTAATGTTTTTCAAACAGATAATAAGCATTTTCGACACCACTGTAAAACATAATAGAAAAGGTCTCCCTCGAAGAGTAACGTATTTCATCAATACTTACTATGCACTAAGGAGCTGATATACATTCGCATACCTCTATTATTTGTTATTTTCTAACTCATCAAACAGCAATCACATATAAACTAAAGCAGGTTGAAGATAGAAGGCTTGCGAGAAGATCAGGAAGTGATTTGGGTAAATTTTTAGAGATTTTTGGCCTACATGTGTTCTACTGATTGTTTTTTTCAAAATCAGAAAAATGGCTAGGCTAGCCAATTTTGTGTAGGCAAAACCCCATTATGAAGTGCTGTATAAAATATTTTAAATGGAGTAGTATTTTAAAAATATTAATGTAATCCTTCAGAGCCTTAGAATTATAAAATATAATTAACACTTAAATCTATTATTCAATATTCTTACTGACTCCTAAACACCAGCAATGAATTTATATATTCATTACTCTGTAGAACCTAAAAAATACTTCAGCAGAATACTTTGATTAAAAATAGGAAAATAAGAGCTTCTTGAAAATATGCCATAACACATTCTCATCCACTATAGTATGCAGATATTGTGCAAGTAATATAATATATGAATTATAACCATACTATTCATTTTACTATGCTACTATTTATAGCTGAACAAAAAATCACAATTATTTACTGTTTGAAAGTCAAAGAATTGCTCAATCAAAAACAGTTTTATAAAAATGAACTTACATTACCAAATGAAGCTATTTTACTTTGCAGATGATGAGTGATTTCAGTATCAAATTCAGAATAGTAAGGAAAAATTCATATGGGGACAATGCAACTTCCATAATCTCTAAATGGTTATAATTTACTGTAGGCACTAGAAACTTAATATGTTCTCTAAAGATTTCTTTAATTTAGTTGTTGCTAATTTATTCACACTAATACAGAAAAAATACTGCAAAATTTTTCATAACAAAAAAACTGTGCATATCTCTGTGTTTTAGCTGGCATGTGGTTCTACACAGATGGTTTGGGGCTTTCTTTGCTGCAAAACAGATGGGCTCACACTGTCCCTTACCAATCAAAAGAGAACTTGAAAATATAGGAATATCTTTACCTACATTGCGTCCTTTAATTCAAGAAATTAAAATGCCTAAAAGTATAAATAACTGCCTATGGAAAATAATTTTTGAAATGGGATGTCATATGTTGAAATTATACAGTAACCCAGTTCATGTTTAATGCAAAAATATAAAAAGTTTGGCTTGTACTTGATATTGTTTGTAACATATAACTATTAACTGAAGAAATTTACAACTATGGAATGACTGTTATCATGTGTTCACCTTGCCTAAAAAACACTGCTGTTTTAAAACTTGCAGTGTAGTTCAGCATATTTCAATTCAAAGTGATCATTCCAGGCAGCATCATACATTAAATCAAGTTAGCAAACATATATGGGTTTAGTACACTTATAACTGACATACGTTTACAACCAAAATTAAGGTAAAAACAAAGCTCTGAATTAATCTGAATGCTTTAAGTATTTCCCGAGAGAAATTATCAAGTCTTTTGTACATTGAATTAGAGTTATGTCCTGCCTTCATTTTTAAGATTTCTGTTGAAATGTGGAAGTATTAAATTCAGGACTATTAAAAGCACTGTCCTTGTTTTGTATAGACAAGTAAATTGTACAAAGTAATATGGCGGCACACTCTCATATCATCACCACCATTGTATGCTCAGAAGCTTAGACTATAGTGTTGCTTATAGGGAGAGTTCTTACTGCTTTTATCTAGAATATACAAATAAGAATGTCAACATGCGATGCTGCGACCAATTTTTGATATTTTGTAAATATACATTCCAACGGTGAGTAACTTTGCTGAGCATAGTCATGGCTAATAGCTTTTAGAGGCTGGTGTTTCTCTTTGTGGCATTATCCTTAAAGTCCAGTTTAGCTGTCCGGTCTACCTTTATTTACCTAGGATAAGTGATTTCAGAGCACTGTGTACCCCGTATTTTATTTCTCTCTGAAACTATGTATTTTTATATTATACAGCCTATTCCAAGAAAGGAAAAGTGATGGAGCTCTAATGCTTAACTATAAGAAAAAATCTAGAGTCACTTACTATATATCTATAACTCTATATCATCTATATCTATATTTATATAAACACACATATACATACATATATTTACATGTATATTAGCAACTATACATATAACTGTATCTCTCTCTCTCTCTCTATATATATATTTATATAGATCTTCATTCCTTGAAATATTTTACTTGAGGAATACAGAAAGACTTTTTTCCTACGTATAAGTAGCATATCTTAAATTGGTTTCCTTTTTTAATGCTCAGATTCTGAAAAGAAACTGAGTATTTTTTCTTTTGTCTGTGTAATGCAAATAACAGCTTTGCTTGTATTTTTTCAATTACATGAAAACCAGTATCTTTCATAGATCTGTGATGAAAGGTTTTTCCAGGCTAGTAAATGTAAATAAAACTGTAAAATAAATATATTTAAGAAAAGAAACTGTTCTCAAGCACTCCTAAATACTTTGGCAGCATCTACATAAACAAACAATTGATACAGTAATTACAAATATTTTTTATCCATTCTATAAAGCCAGTTTCTAAAGATGTGTTTGAGCCTAAAGCTAGATCAAATTACTGTAGTTGAAGGAAGTAACATTGCACTCTTAAAAATGTCCCATACTTCAGCTTTTTGATAATTCAAAATCTTTTTTTTTTTTTACATTAGTAAACTTTGCTGGAATAGTTTTCCAGTGAAGTAAGAGTTATGAAGTTCTAGGACTTAACATTCAGTCAATAGACATTAAACCCACTAGAGAATCAAGAAACATAATCAGCAAAATTTAAGCTTTGCAGCATTTTTAATAAAAATACCTGAGTTACTAGGAATATTCTGACTACTAAGGGGAATTAATATAGCCCAAGATTAAAAAAAAAAGCCCAGAGAATGAGGCTGAGCATTTATGAATTCTTCTTGAACTCCATTGAGATAGAAGATCCATCTGCACAACTCCTTGGTGTTGGAAAATTTAGATTATACCATCAGCCATTACTGCTTTATATGGCCCTTCAATAACCATCTCTAAATGGATCTTATGTACCCAAAACATCATGTCTATTTAATAGATAGAATACTACAGAACTTGTTTATCAATTTTTAAAATGGTCTCCTGCTAATTGTGTCTGAGGTTCAATTTTGCCAGGCCACATTGACCTGAACAGAAGCTTAAAATCCTTTATTTGACTTTTGTCAAAACTGAGCTGTAAAATCGTATTAGGTTTCTCACGAAAAAGTACTTGTTATATTAGGAAGCAAAAGTTAGCAACTCCTACTCATTTTTCTTCATTTCAACTATTAGTATCTTTAAAAAGTATGAAAATGCAAAAGAAGGCATTATTGTTATTTGTCCTGTTATTGTTTCCAATTATATGCAGCCCCTCCCTGTGACGGAATTATGTTATTCACTGCACCATTGACACCAGGTTGGCTACAGGACTTTCTTTTCCAATGGCCTGTTAACCAAAGTGATTTACATCATATCTAAGCAGAGGCGGTCATAAGTATTGTATGATTCTGCCATTACTCTTTCCCCAGTGCAGTAGATAAGGGTTGCTCTTTCCTGTACGAATCCCAGAATGAAAAAGACGGGGGGCCGGGGGAGCAGAGTCATAGGTGCTTCCCAACTGACTTATAACACAAGGAAGAAATAACCCTTTGTTTTTGTGAGCCCCTGAGATTTAGAATTTATCTATTACTACAGTAAAACTTACAATAAGCTAACTAATAAGGAAATTTCCAAAAGATATTGCATCATTTCATTTTTATTACATAAAAGGAACTCTGCTTGCAATGTGAAGGACTGATAGGCATGGGCAAGTCTAGAATCAAGAATGTTAGTGAGAGGATGCCAGGAAGAATAAGCTTCCATACCTGCTACCAAGTAACTGACAGTTTAGTGGGCGAGAGAAAAGTGTAAATTGTTCCCCAGCTGATGCACAGCTCTGAGTAGTGGGAGTTGGGGGGTCATGTAAGGCTGTGTGCAGAAAATGAGTATAAGGAAGAAGAAAAGGTAAATCAGAATATAGTTAGTGATATTGTAATAGCATTGTATAGTGACAGATGGTAGTTGTGAGCATAGCATAATGTATAGACTTATTGAATCACTATGTTGTACACCTGAAACTAATAGAACATTGTGTATGTAATTGTATGCTAAGCAAAAAAAAGGACATAATAAAAACAAGGGGTAAAATATATGATCAATAATATGCAGTCTGAATATTAAAAACATGTTTAGATGAATTATTTTAGAACATCATAAAACTTCTTAGCCCCCTCCTCTTAGAAGTATCACAGAATTGCTCTGCAATCATAAGTAATGATCTTCCAAGTCTTGCAGAATGCCCAAATGATGTATAGTTTCTATCAGCCAAATTGTCTGAGAGTGAGGTTTTGAAAAATAAATACATAAAGTAACACTTGTAAATTATGAGACAATTAAAAAAAGGTAAATCAAATATTGAGTGAAACCTGGTCAGGAATGATTAGGGAACAATCACTTTTTCCTGACTGATCTGACACATCACTGAGTTAACAGAATTTAGTTCTTTGCTTTCTTTATGATTAAAGATGTAGTTTTATCTGGTGTTTCCTGGACTGCACATGCTATTCCTCTCTTTATAAAATTTACTTTTAAATTAATATTTATTGATTGATTTTAAAATACCTTAAATAGTCAATGTAGAGAATTTGGAAAATGTAGACCTTAAATAGTCAATGTAGAGAATTTGGAAAATGTAGAATTCCCCCGGAATTCCTTCACCAAAAAACCAAAAATAAAACTCTAAAAATTATTGCCCAGTGGTAACTTTAAACATTTTGGTGATTTTTAAAAATATGTACATTTTAGATTAAATATGTTTAACTTATACAAAAAAGATCATATAATACTATTATTTTATGACCTGATTTTTCTATGTCACTAACAGTTTCCATTCATTAAATTTTAATCATTTTACATTGCTGTGTAGAATTCCATTTACAGACTTAATTCATTTAACCTCATTTTATAGTCTTTGTGTATCTAGGTTGTCCCCCCGACACACACACATTTTTTTTCTATTCTAAACAATGCAGTACACACCTATTCTTAGAGATATATCTTTGAAAGATTTAAGGTATTTTTTCAAATATACCACTTACCAGCAAGATTTGGCAATATTTGTTTTTCTCACTCAATAGTCTTATAAATAACCCCCCCCCCCTTTTCCTAGCAAGAAAGTTCTTAAGCTATAAATTGTGGACTTCATATGCTAGTGAAGAATGTTAGATTAGCCCATCAGATTGTTATTGTTTCTTCATTCCTGAAAGCTATTCTATTGCCTTGTGTATTTTTTTCCCAGTAATCTAAGAGCTGAGGATGTCTGAAGAACAAATCAAGAAAAGACATTGTATCCTGTTGCCTTATGCATGGATGTACACATCCTGGCAGCAGTGTGTCCGATATCAGTCTAACCTTTCCCCCAAATACTATGACTTCTGTCTCAGTGGAGCCAGTTGTCATAAGAGGATTATTTATCTCTACCTGGCAGGACTCAGGAGTGGCCATGTAACTTCCAGGCAGATAAACTTTAAAAGCCAATATATGATTCTCTTTGTCTTTTTTTTTTTTTTCCCCTTTGCCATGAGACAGGTCCAGAGAGAGGCACTTGTTACGAACAGTTGGAACAGAGCTACAACTGCAATGGACAGAAAGCATGAGTGGGAAATAACCCTCTGTTGCTATAAGGAACTGAAATTCTGGGTTCATTTGTTATGACACATGGTTTATTTTCCTGTCTAATGCACCTGGAGAATAGTCTTGAATTCATAGGGATAAGATCATGAGAGGCAGTCTAGAGAACTGGACGAAGCCAGTCTCAGCAATCTGACAAACTACTTTTGCTTCTTCTGAACCAAGTAATCTTGAAGACATTGTATAACTTTTCCAAGTTTTCTTATCCTCACAGGAAAATGGAGATAATAATACCTACTCTCAAATAGTTGTTATGAGGTTTGTTTTTGTTTTTGTTTTTCTGAGAACTTTACTTTTTAAATTGAAGTATAGTTGACACACAATGTTACATTAGTTTCAGGTGTACACCATAATGATTTGACAAGTTTATACATTATCCTCTGATCACCACAAGTGGAGCTACCATCTGTTTCCATACAAGGCTATTACAATACTGTTGACTGTATTGTCTGTCCTATACTTTTTATCCCTGTGACTTATTCATTCCATAACTGGAAGCCTGTATCTCTCGCTCCCCTTTACCCATTTTGCCCGTCCTCCACTCACCTCCCCTTTGGCAACCATCAGCTGGTTCTCTGTATTTATGGGTCTATTTTAGCTTTTTGTTTGTTCTTTTGTTTTGTTTTTGATTTCACATATAAGTGAAACAAAAACCAAAAACATGGTATTTGTCTTACTCTGTCTCACTTATTTCACGTATCATACTACCCTCTAGGTCCATCCATGTTGTCTCAAATGGCAAGATCTCATTCGTTTTTATGGCTGAGTAATATTCCATTATATATGTATATCCCACATCTTCTTTATCCCTTCATCTATGATGGACAATGGACCCAGTGGACACTTGGGTTGCTTCTATATCCTGGCTATTGTAAATAATGCTGCAATAAACATGAGGATTCATATATCTTTTCAAATTAGTGTTTTCAGTTTTATGGGGGTAAATACCCAGTAGTGGAATTACTGGATTGTATGGTGTTTCTTTTTTTTTAAAGATTTATTTATTTCAGAGTGGGGTGTAGGGGGAGGAGCAGAGGCAGAGGAAGAGAGAAACTCAAGCAGACTCCACTCAGAATGCAGAGCTGGACACAAGCAGCTCAAGCTCATGACCCATGAGATCACAACCTGAGCCGAAACCAAGAGTCAGAGGCTTAACTGACTGTGCCACTCAGACACACTATGGTAGTTCTATTTTTAATTTTTTGAGGAACTTCCATACTGTTTTCCACAGGGGCTCTATCAATTTACATTTCTACCAATAGTTCCATGAGGAGTTCCTTTTCTCCACATCCTCACCAGCACGTTTTCTTTTTGAATCCAGCCATTCTGACAGTTGTGAAGTGATGTTTCATTGTGGTTTTGATTTACATTTCTCTGATGATGAGTGATGATGAGCATCTTTTCATGAGTCTCTTGGCCATTTGTATATCCTCTTTGGAAAAATGTCTATCCAGGTCCTCTGTCCATTTTTTAATTGAATTATTTGGGGATTTTTTTTTTTTTTTTTTTTTTTTTTGGTGTTGAATTGCTTAAGTTCTTTCTATTGTTTGGATATTAACCCTTTATTGGATATATCATTTGCAAATATCTTCTCCCATTCAGGAGATTGTCTTTTTGTTTTGTTGGTGGTTTCCTTCACCGTGCAAAAGTCTTTTATTTTGGTGTAGTCCTAATAGTTTATTTTTGCTTTGTTTCCCTCGCCCAAGGAGACATAGCTAGAAAAATGTTGCTAAGGCCCATGTCAAAGAAATTGCTATGTTTTCTTCCAGGAGTTTTATGGTTTCAGGTCTCACATTTAGGTCCTTAATCCATTTTGAGTTTATTTTTGTGTATGGTGAAAGGAAGGGGTCCAGTTTCATTCTTTTGCACGTAACTGTCCCATTTTCCTAGCACTATTTATTAAAAATGCTGTTTTTTCCCCACTGTATATTTTTGCCCCCTTTGTTGTAGATCAATTGACCATGTAAGTGTGGGTTCATTTCTGGGCTCCCTATTCTGTTTCATTGATCTATTTGTCTATTTTTGTGCCAGTACCATACTGCTATACTGCTTTAATTTCTTCAGATGTAGTGTATTTTGATATCTGGGATTGTAATACCTCTAGCTTTGTTGTTTTTCAAGATTGCTTTGGGTCTTCTGTGGTTCCATACAAATTTTAGGATTATTTGTTCTAGTTCTGTGAAAAATTTTGTTGGTATTTTGGCAGGGATTGCATTGAATCTGTAAATTGCTTTGAGTAGAATGAACATTTTAATAATATCCATTCTTCCAATCCAGCATCATGGAATGGAATATCTTTCCATTTGTTCGTGCCATCTTTAGTTTCTTTCATCAGTGTTTTGTAGTTTTCAGAGTGCAGGTCTTTCACCTCCTTGGTTACATTTATTTCTAGGTATTTCATTCTTTTTGGTGCAATTGTAAATGGAATTGTTTTCTTAGTTTCTCTGCTACATTATTAGTGTATAGAAATGCAACAAATTTCAGTGATTTTATATCTTGCAACTTTACTGATTTCATTTATTATTTCTAATAGTCATTATGAAGATAGATTGAAATATCAAACGTAGTGTTTAAATTCTGATACTATGTAGAAAAATTACAATATATGTATCGGCTATCACTGGGTGTTAAAAGAAACCAATGAATCGTGGATCACTACATCAAAACTAATGATGTATTGTATGGTGACTAACATAACATAGTAAAATAAAATTTAAAAAATAAAGTAGTAATAGTATTAGTAGTAGATTAATCAGTTAAGAACTTGAATTTTAATTAAAAAAAAAATCCCTGAATTGAAATCTTAATTCTCTTCCACTTACTGTCTGTGTGAATTTTGATCCATGAGTTCCCTGAGTCTGTTTATTCATCTAGGAAATGAGAATAAGAATGTCTAACATTGTATCTTTGGGGTAATGAAATGTTTGTGTGTATAAGGAGCACAAGGTATGGCACATTGGAAATACCCAATAGATAGTAGCTGCTATTATGATTAAAAATCCATAGTGGCTACCACTTAAAAGCCCCTAGATGACAGAAAAGTATTTCAGTGGCCATATTTGATCTTCTTCTCTATGTACTAGATTCTCAATTTGTTACCTTCAAATCTGCTGCTACGGTCCTAGTGATTGTATGCACAAATTTTACATAGCATGGCCACAGAAACTCCCTTTGATCTGACCAAAAATCTTTTTAGAAAACTAAACCATGCTGAACTACATGAAAATATGCATCATATAAAATCGACTTGTCCATCTGGCCTTGTCAAAGAGGATTTCAAATATACTTTGAGATCAAAAGATCAGACAAGGAATGGAATTACCTGAACTATAGTCTTGATTTACCATAAACAAATTCTATTAATGTGGGTATGGGTTTTTGAGAGCATGTTTCCTCATTGGTATGTTTACTTTGTTATGGTTGATGGCCAGTGATGGAAATAGGAGACATTGTACATTTGATTCTCAAATCCCTGAAGTATTAAACAGATAGGTTTTTTGAATCGTATTACTTTAGCATAGTCTCCTCTTCAAACTGGGTAGAAATTGTCAAGTACAAGTAACCTTTGAATGTGCCAATAGCTAGGACTTTATGTCTTACGGCTCCATAGTTCTTGAGGTTTTAAAGTAAACTTGGAGCAAATGACAATATCAATCATCATCAGCAACAACCAAACAATCCCATCTGCCAGCCTCGGTCTTCTTTGTCATAGTGAATATTGTCCTTTGAGTGTGAAAGTGGGGAAAAAACAATTACTTCCAACAACTGTATTCATTTATTTAAATCTTTCTTTCTCCTTTCCATAGCATCCAATATCTGTTCATTTTGTTCATTTGTGTTAATTGTGTTTTTATAAAAGTTCCCAACTTAATTGCAGAGAATTGCTTTCACAGAAATAGAATCCAACTTAAATATAGAATATTTAAAATATAATTTAAGTAAATATAATTTAAGTTAACTAAATTAATAAATATGAATTAAGTAAATATAAATTATAATTTAAATAAAATATAAATATAGTTTATACAAAAGTAATAGATATTCATAAAAATGTTAGAAATTGATAGAATGTAGTTTAGCTTCTGTCTTTTAATACTGTCAGACCATAGGATTCTATTTTCATGACCTCAAAGTCAAGATGAATATGGGAAAAAATATCTGAGTGTTTGCAAACATCCAGATGTTTGTTTTTATATAACTACTGCATACTTACAATTTTTTTTCCATGTCAGTCATTTTGGTAAAGAACATGAGCCCTTGTATTTCTGTTTTGAATTGTAAGGATAAGTGGAAATCAGTGGAAACACTATAGACATTCCAAAACCATTGAGCAAGGAAAAGCTTGCAAACATGGTAATTTTATTGGCCTGACAAATAACAAAGCTGCCTTAACATGACTCAGGTTTTCCAGACGGGCAGGGGCGTTCCCTCAGAATGTCTTCCTATTGTGGAGAAACACAGCGGTATCTATCAGAAGCAGAGCAGCAAGTATTTACTGCCCTGAGGTACCAGCAGGTGAAGGGTGAAGTAGCCAATACAAAAAGTTAGAAGATGGTTAGGGAGTGAGAACAGCATAAGTGACATTATGAAAGCCCCAAAGAAGAGTGACATACATGAGGACTTGCTAAGAATACAGTGCAGAGCGAGTCAAGGTAGGGGATTTTGAATGATCCTGGTACACAATGAACTCAGAAAAGCTGTGATGGGAAGTTTAAGGAAGGATTGTGGAGGGCTTTGAACATCAAGCCAGAGAGTCTGGATTTTGTTCTGGAGACACTGGGAACCCACAAAGAGTTTGTAAGCAGGGCCTGACATAATAGTTTGTGCCATGGGAAGATTGATTACCTGGCAGCAATACGAAAAAGGGAAGTGTATGCAGAAGGTTTCCTGGTTTTCAGATGACAAGGTGCCATCAAGATACAAAGGGACTATTTTTTTTAGTTGCCTTAGCAGAAATCTTATATTTCTGATTCTTTTTTCTTTTAAGCTTTAAAATCTGTATATGTGGCAAAATTATAATCTTTAGCCTTCAATTAAGATTTTTAACTTTGTAACAGAAATTGGGGTCCAAACTACAAATCTTTCCTTTTTATTTTATTATTTTTTCCCCTGCAGTTAGTAACATTCAACAAAAGCATGAGTTGTAGAATGACAGAAGGGTCACAAGAGAAGAAACTAGTAGTCTAGAAAGCCTTCCTAAGTCTCTGCCATACCATGTAAGAAAACAAACAAACAAACAAACAAACAAAAACCCAAAACGCCAAAATGCTTTATCATGCAATCCCATAGTAACTTTCCTAGTAATTATGAGAGGTCTGTAAACTCAAAATTATATAATTATGGAAACACTGTATTATTACAGGCTATTTTTTTCTTTCTGAGGAAGATATATTTTGCTATTTCTCTTGAAAAATTGACAATATTCATTCATGTCTCCCTGTGTTGTACACATTATTAACTATAAACAATTAAGTGGAACCCAAATGAATCACCGACATATTTTACAGAACTGCCCTCTACGTAATTTTGACACTTTTACACTTAACAAACGCTGGCTGAATTCAGTAGATACATAATATAATTTTCACCCCCTCTAAGTAGCATCAAGAAAGGCAGAAGCATTATGAATCTTTAAGTAGATAACTACAATTACTATAATCTTTTTTGTATCATCACTCAGAATATATTTAAATTTTAAATGCCATAGAGGGATTTCAGAGATACACAATTTTAAATACAATTAAGGCAAGTGTCATTTTTTTCTGTTTGTAACTTACCTTTCACAAAACCCCAAAAAGAAACATTTGTCAACTAATAATTTAATAAATTTGACTTGTGATTTGAAGTGTTAAAACAAAGGATTTTTTTTTCAATACAAGTCATAGAAGAGGGTTTTCTGCTGTGCTGTTTCAGAACTCTTTTTCGGTAAAGAAATCTTATCTAATCCTGTTTCATCCTTTAAAACTGCCTACATGCTAATCTCTAGGGACAAATTTAATACTTTGCAACAAAGAGAATATATCCCTTTTCAGTTTGAATAGAGGAATTGTTAGGACACCAGTGAGGTATGAATAACATTATAATGCTGCCATTTACTTGGCAAAAGAAAAAGAAAGTCTCTTGTTGCAACCAAAGAAGAAGGCCTCCTTCTTTGGGTTAAATTTTTTGACCCCTGGTATTTCCCCAGACACCTATGTTACTGCGCTATTTGGGTCTTCTACCTCTTGCGAAGTAAACACTGAGCAAATCTAAGTAAACAGTTTGTTTTAGTTGAAGATAGAAAGACTCCATTTAATTGAGTTTTGATGATAGATGTGCTCCAAATGGTGCAAACAACTTTGACATGGTAAAATAATATTGTCTTATGGCATGTGTAACACTACATAAAGAATCTTAGCTTAGCACTTTCTGAGTTTACAACATTTAAGTGAGAAAATGACAAAAGAAAGCCAAACTGTCAGAAACAGAAAAACCTTGAACAATCCTAAAATATAGAGTATAATTCTCTTCTTTATTCATTTGATCTTGGGAATAATCTTTGCAACAGAAGGAAGGGAATGAGAAAACAGCTGAACTTTGTACTTGTGAAACTTTATTTTTCTGTAGTCCACTGCATCTAGCTGAAAATAACACCTCAACTAACACTTGAGCATTGATTATATGATATGGTTGTGGGTGAGTAGTTGAGGCAAATCAACATGTCAAGGAAATTAAACTCTGAGACAAATCTTTCGCTTCTATTTTGTTTACTACCATTTATGGATTAGATTATATATAAAGTATATTGTTATTAAAATCATGCGTAAGATTTAAATCAAAATCTTATGTCTTCAGTTTCTACATAAAATATATTACTCATTTGCATTTTTTTAGAAACCAACTTATTGTGAAATGGCAAAATGCAGGGTTAGATTATTATTAAACTCAAAGACTAACATTTTTATTCTCTTACCTTTGCAGTATAGGTAGTCCTTTTGCCAGCTTTTGAGAAATATTTTATATAGTCTTACTAAACATCAATTTCAAATATATATCTTCTTCATATATTCCTTAGAAATAAACTTTTTTGACATTCAGAAGCCCACTTGATTTGATCTCAGTCACATAATATAGCTAATGTCGTTTATGTTGTGTTTTCATATATGTACTACTTTGGATTCATGGGACCACCATGGCCCACTTTAAATGCAGGACAACAGTATCCTGTGGGAATAGATGTAAAATTTCATGCAATTTCAGAATCAGGAGAAGTTAGAAAAAGTAGATGTTAGAAAAAGTGATTTGGGATAATTATAAGCTATCATCCAATATTTTCTGGATGTTCTCAAAGTTATACTACTGGTAATAAAGTCCAAATGTTTCTGAGTCCCCATCCAACTATATTAGAAAAGCAAACACGTCACCTACCTAATACTTGCAATATATGTTATAAACTTTGGATCCATTATTTTTCACCAAGAATGTTCTTAATTTTCTTTTTCTTCGATATTTTTAACTTCCTTCTTACAACTGATTCTTGGTTTTATGTATCTAAATATTCTCACCTCTTCTATCTTAACAAGTGAAAACTCCTGAACAGATACTTCACAAAAAATATACAGATAACTGAAAACCCATGAAAAATGCTTAAATTTATTAGTCATTAGGGAATTGCAAATTAAGACCTCAGATAAAAGCTCACTCTAGAATTACTGAAATTTAAAGAGACTGAAAATATCAACTGCTAGAAAGAATGTGGAAAAGCTGAAACTTTCAAAAACCACTAGTAGGAAACTAGAATGATACAAGCACTTTGAAAAACAGTTTGACATTTTCTTATAAAGTGAAACATGCACCAGCCTGTATGACCCAGTAGTCCTAGAAAAGTGAAAAAATATGTCCATAAAAAGACTTGTTCAGAAATCATAAATCAAAATGTTCATCAGCAGATGAGTAGGTAGACTATATATATCAGTACAATGGAATACTACTCAGCAACAAAAAGCGACAAAGTGATGATACACAACATAACTGGATGAATCTCAAGAATATTATGTTGAATGAAAGAAGGCAGACCAAAAAGAGAACATACTGTATGCTTCCATTCATATAAAATTCTAGAACAAGCAAAACTAAGCTATGGTGACAGAAATTAGGATAGCGATTTTTCTTGGAGGATTTATCTGAAAGGGACATAAGGGAATTTTCTGGGGTGAACGAAATGTTCTATACCTTGAGTGAGGTGATAGTTACATGGGTGTATAATTTTTCAAAACTATTTGAAACTTACACTTAAAATTTGTGTATTTTCTGGTAGATAAATTATAACTCAAAAAATGGCAATTAAGATCCTGTTTGATTCCGTATTGGACATCTGATAAAACCCAGCTCTTTAATAGCCAAACTTCTAGAACAAGTTATTTCCATTTGTATTCTCTACTTCCTTACCTTCTGCTCAGCTTTAAAGTCAATCATTGACTACAGTAAGTTTTCCTCCCCATATGCTGTTCCTCCCATAAGGTCCCCTACCCATATGGTATTCCTCCTATCCAAAATTCTCTTTCCCTGGCCTAATTCCTACTCATTCTTTAGGTGTCAGCCTAAATATCACCATCTCCTAACTCTCTAGACCATGTTGAGTGCTGTGGTTATTTTTTCCCCATAATATTGTCTACTTTCATAATATAGCATTTAATCATCTCTTCATATAATTACTTGCTTCACTTATCTCTCTTTACACTGAGCCATATGCTCTGGGCAGGGGTGTTTATTTTGTTCACTCCTGCAAAGTGTTTCGTGCATAGTATCTGAAAAAATTTTGTCAAATGAATGAATGAATGAATGAATAAAGGAAACATCTCTCTTACCTTTCACATATCTGTTCTATTATTCCTCCTTTGATTTTTTACAAATTCTTTTCCCATAATGCAGATTTGAGCCCTCAACATCTCTTCCCTAGGTCTTTGTAATAAATTCCTAATAGATCTCTCTGCCTGTGGTCCCTTTCTAACCCAGCATTCACATTGCTATGAGAAACATCCCACTAAAAATGCCCATTAAAGCAAGCCATTTTCTCTTTCATCAAAATCCTTAATTATTTTTTTTTTTAAAGATTTTATTTATTTATTTGACAGAGAGAGACATAGCAAGAGAGGGAACACAAGCAGGGGGAGTGGGAGAGGGAGAAGCAGGCTTCCCGCCGAGCAGGGAGCCCGATGTGGGGCTTGATCCCAGGACCCTGGGATCATGACCTGAGCCGAAGGCAGACGCTTAATGACTGAGCCACCCAGGCGCCCCAAAAATCCTTAATTATTAAATAAATTAAAAACTGCTGACATCATTTCTTCAGGATCAGTCCTTTTATTTCCATGCTAAAGTCTCTTGGACATCTTTTTTTCTATCCATTTCTACCTTCTCTTCACCCTTTGCCAACCTCTTAACTGGTCTCTGATTCCAGTGCCTTTCCATTCTACTGTGTCTTCCACAGATTCATCAGCATTATTTCCTCTTAAATGTCATCGTATTTCTTCTTAGTTTAAAAACTATCATTGGCCTGCTGTTGTCTATAGAATAACATTTGTAATTTCTTACCTGGGAGCACAAGACCCTCAGCAGTGCAGTTCTTAAAAAAACATTTTCACATGCTGTTTCTTATTTTACTGGAAAGCCCATTTCCTCCATTCTTCACCTTGAAATACTCAGGGAAATATCACACCATTAGTGGTCTAATCCAAGGCCCCCGGAAATGGCTAATTTTCCTGCTTGTTGTCTGTGCTACCCCATGATTAGTTCATGTTTCTGCAGTAATACTTCCATACTCTATAATGACTTTTCTCTCTTTTCATGTTTTACCTTGTGAAGGCTATGGATCCTTGAGGGTAAAAACAATCTGTTATTTTACTTTTATTCCCTGTACTTTGTACAGTGCTTGGGGTAGAGAGATGAGCATAAAATATCTCTTAAATTAATGCATTAATGAATGATGAATCCATACATTTCGGAATGCACTTGGCATTTTCACATGCTGTGCTTTTGCTTCTGTGGTTTGCTCAGCCTGGATTGCTCTCCTGCCAGTTCTGTGATTAGTGAAAACTTAACAGCTCTTAAAGTTCTGGTTCACCTGATATCTTTTATGTGACTCTCTACTTTCTTGGGTAAGAATTAATTATGTCTCCTGTATGTTCCTTTGGTGGCTGTTGCTTAGTTATCCATTATTTAACTTAATAAACATAATATTGGGAACTGCCTACATGGCAAGCACTCTATATGCTATTGAGTTTACATTAGGGAATGTGACCTGGTGGCTACCATTGAGAAGTTCACTATCTAATGCAGAGAAATATTTGTAAAAATATAGATAAAATTCACTCTTTTAAATGCTATAATCAAGATGAGAATAAAATGCTATAAGATCAGAGAGCTTGGAGGAATTAATTTGACATGATTCATAGGCAATGATTCATAGAGTGGTTGAGATTTGAGCTGGTACTTAAAAAGGCATAGGAGTTTGACAGGCAAATGGGTGGTTGTAAAGATATTCCAGGCAGAAGAAACAGCCTTTGTAAATGCACAGATTCACAAATTCACCTCCTTTTAGCCTCTGCAATGATCTCGTAAACTCCTTGTCCATGCATATAACACTCTTGAACTCCAGCTAACAAATTATTAACTCCCCACAATAGACTCTAGTCAACCTCTCCAATGGCTAAACCTTGGACTTGGTGTCACTCAGAATAGTAAAAACTCTAAAATTCTTAATTCCAATATTCCCTTCTCATACTCCTAATTCTTCTTCTTCATTTACCATACTTATTTTCTGTACTTGTCATGATCTTATGACTCTTCAATTCATACTACCTCTCTTGAGGGTGTACTCTCTTTCTGTCTTTTTCTATAAGAAAGGTATGTTGAAAGAGTGGCTTTAAGATTTAGAAAACATAGTAACCAGATCACTCATAACAAATATTACTGTAAAAATTTGAACATTGTAAAGTGTTGTTTTGGAGCTTTCCTGTTGCTGTAGTTAGGTGCATCCGAAGGTGGCTCCAGATACAGAACATGATATTCTGTAGTAGTTACTTGAATAGAATCCTGTATCCCTTAAAAGTTATCCTTGCAGACTAACTAGCTGAGGAATGACCAAAAAATAGTTTCATAGTACAGTTAGGACTTCTTTAGGCTCCCTCTTGGGGGTCATATACTCGGACAAGAATTTCTAAATTAAGTATGAGTGTACCATATTAGGTCAAATCAGACCTTATTCAAGTGGATTACTTAACTCACTTTCAACTCTGCAATACAATGTTATGTATTTAGATATATGATTTGTATATATTTCTTTAATTAACTTTAACTTTTGTGACTGTACATGAAATCAGAAAAACTTCTGAAATAAAACATTAAAGGTGATACCCCCAATGTTTTAAATAGTGCTTTATTTTATTTTTTAAATTTTTTTTCAATGAACACTCTTTTTTAAAAAGATTTTATTTATTTATTTGAAAGAGAGAGATAGCGAGAGAGAGCAGAGCTGGAGGGCATGGCAGAGAGAGAAGCCGGCTTCCCACTGAGAAGGGAGCCTGTTGCGGGGCTTGATCCCAGGACCCTGGGATCATGACCTGAGCTGAAGGCAGACGCTTAACCTACTGAGCCACCCAGGCGCCCCAATGAACACTCTTTTTTAAATTTACATTCAATCAGCCAACCTATAGTACATCACTAGTTTCAGATGTAGCATTCAACAATCCATCAGTTGAATATAACACCCAGTACTCATCACACCATGTGCCCTCCTTAATGCCCATCACCCAGTTACCCCATCCCCCCACCCATCCATCAAAATCCTAGAGGAGAACACAGGCAGCAACCTCTTCAACCTCAGCCACAGAAGCTTCTTGTTAGACATGTCTCCAAAGGCAGGGGAAACAAAAGCAAAAATGAACTATTAGGACTTCATCAAGATAAAAAGCTTCTGCACATCAGAGGAAATAGTCAACAAAACTAAAAGGCAACCTAAGGAATTGGAGAAGATATTTGCAAATGACATATCAGATAAAGAGCTAGTATCCAAGATCTATAAAGAACTTATCAAAGTCAACACCCAAAAAACCAAATAATCCAGCTGAGAAATGGGCAAAAGACATGAACAGACATTTCTCCAAAGAAGACATACAAATGTTATACGCAACTAATGAATCATTGAATGCTGTGTCAAAAACTAAGGATGTACTATATGTTGGCTAACTGAGCTTAATAAAAAAAAAAAGAAGACATACAAATGGCCAACAGACACATGAAAAAATGCTCCACATTACTTGGCATCAGGGAAATACAAATCAAAACCACAATGCGATACCACCTCACACTAGAATGGCTAAAAGAGTGCTTTATTTTAATACAGATTGTATTTAAAATGTACTGTGTTAATATTGTTCTAAGTATTTGGCAGAGATGATATCTTGGAGTGAGCTAGGACTCAGAGTGAGGAAATCAGGATTCAGAGCCTGGATTTACAACCAACAGTTTTGAGGAAAAATCCTACACATCGAATCATCCCAGCTGTGCCACTTACCACCTATGTTATCTTCAATATGTTACCCAAGCTCTGTGAGCCTCAAAATTCCACATATAGAATATAGATGATATAGAACTTACATCCAAAGGTTGTTATTGATATTAAATGAGATTGGTATAGATATTAAGTGAGATTAAATGAGCCCTAAAAATCACTCAAAGTCACTTCTGCCATTTTATTCACTGAGGCCATTTTTCTAATCCTACCCTGACTCAACTGTAAGAGGCACTATATTGCTTCTTTGATGGGGAGTGGCAAGGTTCTAGAGAACATGTATAACTGCAAATATTGCTGTGACCATTTTTGGAAAATACAATCTGCCATATTCATGAAGATTGCCAAGAAATTTAGCTACCAGAAACATATTCTCCTTGGTTTAGCTAGGGTTGCATTATAAAGGCAGTCACACTTACCTTTTCCTTCTGTGCTTGATTCTCGACATCATTAGTGCAATCTTTATTTTCTTAAGTTTTTACTTAAATTCTAGTTAGGTAACATACAGTGTTATATTAGTTTCAGTTATACAATAGAGTGATTCAGCACTTCCATACATCACCCAATGCTCATCACAAGTGTACTCCTTAATCCCTATCACCTATTTAACCCATCCCCCCACCCACCTCCCTTCTGGTAACCATCAGTTATTCCCTATAGTCAAGAATCTCTTTCGGGGCACCTGGGTGGCTCAGTCATTAAGCGTCTGCTTTCAGCTCAGGTCATGATCCCAGGGTCCTGGGATCGAGCCCCACATCGGGCTCCCTACTCTGCGGGAAGCCTACTTCTCACTCTCCCACTCCCCCTGCTTGTGTTCCCTCTCTCGCTGTCTCTCTCTCTCTGTCAAATAAAATCTTAAAAAAAAAAAAAAAAAAAGAATCTCTTTCTTGGTCTCTCTCTCTCTTTTTCCCTTGTCTGCTCATTTGCTTTGTCTCTTAAATTCCACATACGAGTGAAAATCATATGGTATTTGTCTTTCTCTGACTGATTTGTTTTGCTTGGCATAATACTCTCTAGCTCCCTCCATGTCATTGAAAATGGCAAGATTTCATTCTTTTTTATGGCTGAATAGTATTCCATTGTGTGTATATGTATATACATGTTTATATATACATACCACTTCTTTATCCGTTCATCAGTTGATGGACACTTAGGCTGTTTCCATAATTTGGCTATTGTAGATAATGCTGCTCTAAACATCAGGGTGCATGTATCCTTTTGAATTTGTATTTTTGTATTCTTTGGGTAAATAACCAGTAGTGTGATTGCTAGATCACAAGGTCATTCTGTTGTTAACTTTTTGAAGAGCCTCTGTACTCTTTTCCAGAGTGGCTGCACCAGTTTGCATTCCCACCAACAGTGCAAGAGGGTTGGTTCCCCTTTTTCCCCATCTTCCCCAACACCGGTTGTTTTTTTGTGTTGTTGATTTTAGCCATTCTGACAGGTGTGAGGTGATATCTCATTGTAGTTTTGATTTGCATTTCCCTGATGATCAGTGATATTGAGCATCTTTTCATGTCTCTGTTGGCCATCTGGATGTTGTCTTTGGAAAAATGTCTCTTCCTGACTTCCGTCCATTTTTTAAATTGGATTATTTGTTTTATGGGTGTTGAGTTTTATAAGTTATTTATATATTTTTGATATTAACCCTTTATCAGATATGTCATTTGCAAATATCTTTTCGCATTCCATACATTGCCTTTTAGTTTTGTTGATTGTTTCCTTCACTGTGCAGAAGCTTATTGTTTTGATATAGTCCCAGTAGTTTATCTGATTTTGTTTCCCTTGCCTGAGGAGACAGATCTAGAAAGAAGTTGCTATGCCTGATGTCAAATAAATTACTGCCTGTGTTCTGCTCTAGGATTTTTATGGTTTCAGTCCTCACATTTAGATCTTTCATCCATTTTGAATTTGTTTTTGTGTATGGTGTAAGAAAGTGGTCCAGTTTTATTCTTTTGCATGTTGCTGTCCAGTTTTCTCAACACCATTTGTTGAAGAGACAGTTGTTTTCCCATTGGATATTCTTTCCTGCTTTGTTGAAGATTAATTGACCTTAGAGTTATGGGTTCATTTCTGGGTTTTCTATTCTGTTCCTTTGATCTATGTGTCTTATTTTTGTGCCAGTACTATATTGTTTTGATTACTACAGCTTTGTAATATAACTTGAAGTCTGGAATTTTGATGTTTCCAGTTTTGCTTTTCTTTTTTAAGGTTGCTTTGGCTATTTGGGTTTTTTGTGGTTCCATAAAATTTTAGGATCGTTTGTTCTAGTTCTGTGAAGAATGCTATCGGTATTTTGATAGGGATTGCATTAAGTGTGTAGATTGCTGTGGGTAGTAGAGACATTTTAACAATATTTGTTATTCCAATCCATGAACATAGAATGTCTTTCCATTTCTTTGTGTCATCTTCAATTTCTTTCATCATTGTTTTATAGTTTTCAGAGTACAGGTCTTTCACCTCTTTGGTTAGGTTTATTCCTAGGTATCTTATGGATTTTGGTGAAATTGCAAATTGGACTGATTCCTTAATCTCTCTTTCTGCTGCTTCATTATTGGTGTATAGAAATGCAACAGATTTCTGTACAATGATTTTGTATCTTGTGACTTTACTGAATTTGTGTGTTCTAGCAGGTTTTTTGTAGAGTCTTTCAGGTTTTCTATATCTAGTATCATGTCATCTGAAACAGTGAAAATTTTACTTCTTCCTTGCCAATTTAGATGCCTTTTATTTCTTTTTGTTATTTGGATGTGGTGACTAGGATTTCCAGTACTATGTTAAATAACAGTGGTGAGAGTGGACATCCCTGTCTTGTTTCTGACCATAGAGGAAAAGTTCTGTTTTTCCTCATTGAGGATGATATTAGCTGTAGATTTTTTCATATATGGCCTTTATTGTTTTGAGGTATGGTCCCTCTAAAACTACCTTTTTGAGGGTTTTTATCATGAATGGATGTTGTACTTTGTCAAATGCTTTTTCTGCATCTATTGAAATGATCATATGGTTCTTATCCTTTCTTTTATTGATCTGATCTATCACGTTGATTGCTTTGCAAATACTGAAGCACACTTGCAACCCAGGAATAAATCCCACTTGATTGTGGTGAATGATTTTTTTAAATGTATTGTTAGATTTGGCTTTCTAGTATTTTATTGAGAATTTTTCCATCTATGTTCATCAAGGATATTGCTTGTAGTTCTCTTTTTTAGTGGTATATTCATCTAGGTTTGGTATCAGGGTAATGCTGGACCCATGGAAGGTTTCCTTGCTCTTCTATTTTTTTGGAATAGTTTGAGAATTATAGGATTAACTCTTCTTTAAATATTTGGTAGAATTAGCCTGTGAAGCCATCTGGCCCTGGTCTTTTGTTTGTTGGCAGATTTTTTAAAAGAGATTTTATTTATTTATTTGACAGAGAGAGAGAGAGAGAGAGAGAGAGCACAAGAAGGGGGAGCTGCAGGCAGAGGGAGAGGAAGAAGCAGGCTCCCCGCCAAGCAGGGAGCCCAACACAGGACTCGATCCCAGGACCCTGAGATCATGACCTGAGCCGAAGGCAGATGCTTAACTGACTGAGCCACCCAGGTGCCCCAGTTGGGAGATTTTTAATCACTGATTCAATTTCTTTGCTGGTTATCAGTCTGTTCAAGTTTTCTGTTTCTTCCTGTTTCACTTTTGGTAATTTTTATGTTTCTAGGAATTTATTCATTTCTTCCAGGTTGTCCAATTGTTTGGCATATAGTTTTTCATAATATTTTGTTATAATTATATTTTTGTGGTATTGGTTGTTATTTCTCCTCTCATTTGTTATTTTATTTACTTGGGTCCTTTCTCTTTTCTCTTTGATAAGTCTGGCTAGGGGCTTATCAATTTTATTAATTTTTTCAAAAAACCAGTTCCTGGTTTCATCAGTTTGTTCTATTGTTTTTTTGTTTGTTTGTTTTCTGCTCTAATCTTTTTTTATTTCCCTCCTCCTCCTGGCTTTAGGCTTAATTTGTTGTTGTTGTTTTTCTAGCTCCTTTAGATATAAGGTTAGGTTGTTAATATGAGAGTTTTCTTGCTTCTTGAGGTGGGTCTATATTGCTATATACTTCCGTCTTCGGACTGCTTTTGCTGCATCCAAAGGTTTTGGACCGTTGAATTTTCTTTCCTTTTTTTTTTTTTTTTTTTTTAAATTTTATTTATTTATTTGACAGAGAGAGAGAGAGTACAAGCAGGGGGAGTGACACAGACCATTAAATTTTCATTTTCATTTGTTTCCATGTGTTTTATTTCTTTTTTGATATCCTGGTTGACTTATTCATTGTTTAGTAGCATGTTGTTTAATCTCCATGTATCTGTGGTCTTTCCAGATCTTTTCTTGTGTTTGACTTCAAGTTTCATAGCGTTGTGGTCAGAAAAGGTGCATAGTATGATTTCAATCTTTTTGTATTTGTTGAGGCCTGATTTATGACCTAATATGTGATTTATTCTGGAGATTGTTCCAGGTACACTTTAAAAGAATGTGTATTCTGCTGTCTTAGTATGGAATGTTATAAATATATCTGTTAAGTCCATCTGGTTTGGTGTGTCATTCAAAGCCATTGTTTCCTTGTTTATTTTCTGTTTAGATGATCTGTCCATTGATGGAAGTGGGTGTTAAAGTCCCTTACTATTATTGTGTTATTATCAATTGTATTATCCCTTATGTTTGTTATTAATTGTTTTATGTATTTATATATTCTTCTTGGATTGTCCCCTTTATTGGTCTCAAGTACAATCTTTAAATAGAAATTGTATGTCCTTTTCATTTTATTTCTAAACCAAATAGAATAACTTAGAACTTTTCTTGTATTTAATATATTGCCTATATATGTAAGAAAAATACACCACTTTCAGTTTTATTTCCTTCCTTATTCTACTTACATCACTTGAACCCTCTCTTTGCTCTCTTGGTGATATCAATATCCCCAATCTCTCCCTTATTCTTTCATCCAGTATACTCAACCAGTCTCCAAACCTAAATGGATCTCACCACCTACATTTTATTTTATTTGTTTTTTGTTTCAAGTTTTTATTTAATTTCTAGGTAGTTAACATATAGTGTAGTATTGATTTCAGGAGTACAATTTAGTGATTCATCACTTAAATATAACACCCAGTGCTCATCACAAGTGCCCTCCTTCATACCCATCACCCATTTAGCTCATCTCCCACCTACCTCCTTTCCAGCAACCCTCAGTTTGTTCTCTATAGTTAAGAGTCTCTTATGGTTTGCTTCCCTCTCTTCTCCCCCTTCCCCTATGTTCATCTGTTTTGTTTCTTAAATTCCACATATGAGTGAAATCATATGGTATCTGTCTTTCTCTGACTTACTTATTTTGCTTAGCATAATACACTCTAGCTCCATCCACCTTGTTGCAATGTCATTCTTTTGATGGCTGAGTAATATTCCACCACATACAGTACATACATTACAGTATGATGTTTTCATTGGTATGTATACATATTGTTGGTTTAATGGTTTGCTTAGGAGTAGGAACTATGTCTCATTATTATTATTTCTCTAGTGCCAATTGTAGTTTGTGTCACAGTGTATCTGCTTGATGAAAGTTTTATTTATTTATTTATTTTTTATTATGTTATGTTAATCACCATACATTATATCAGTAGTTTTTGATGTAGTGTTCCATGATTCATTGTTTGCTTATAACGCCCAGTGCTCCATGCAGAACGTGCCCTCTTTAATACCCATCACCAGGCTAACCGTTCCTTGAAAGTTTTTTAATGAGTGCATGAATATTTCCCTCAAAAATCCTATATTTTTCCCATTTTAATTGAAGCAAATCACTAGTGAACTTTACAACAAACCTTTCTCTAATTGTACTATTTTGCAAATTCTCTTAAAATATTTTTTCGGGTTTGCATCAATATTTATCACCATGATTGTATTGTATAATAATTAACTACAAAAATTCAGTGGCATAAAACAGTCAATATTTGTTGCTCATGCATCCTGGTTGGTCACATGTGTTGCTATATTCATCTTGGCTGGACTTGATTACACATCTAGTGATGGCTGGCAGTTGGTTGATCTAGAATGGTCTCAAATATTGTTCTGCTGCAAGTGTTTCTGGTCTTTCTCCTGGGCTACTCTGGGAATGCCCCTTTTAAAGAACTTATCGAGGTATAAGAGAACAAACCTCATTATGAAAGCCCATTTTAAGCCTTTGCTGATGACACCTCTGCTAACATTATTTTAGCCAAGGGATGTTACACAACTAGCTCCAGAGAAAGCACATTATGCCCCCTCCCTTACCATGAAAGAGCCCTTTAAACTTACATAGCAAAGGATGTAAATAAATGGAATGTTTAAGAATTTGGATCAGTATTACAGTCTATCACAGGACCATTCAATCAGTAAACTCGCCAGTAACTATTGTTGGCACCAATAATTTTACAAAGCATTTTAATAAAATTATATGCAAGTTATTAGAGAAAAATAGATTGATCCTCCTTTTCCTCTAGACTTTGCAGTCCTATTTGAAATTTAAATAAGAAATATATAGCCAAAAGTTACATGAATGGGATAATTTTTAATTATCAAAGAAGGAAACTATCAGTAGCAACAAGAATCATTAAATAAGGCTTTGTGGGGGAGATTGAAGAACCGGATTGGGAAATATTGCTAAGCTTTTGAGGGAGACGAAGAAGGAATTTCATGTAGAATAATTTACCTTCTTTCATGGTATCATTAGTTTATCACATAAATAACTTAGTATTCTTTATCTGGAAATTTGCAGACATCATTCCTAAATTGGTCTCGATATGGTGATTGGTGCATTATAAGAGAATAACAACAGTAAATAATTCATAATCAAATCTCCCTTGAAGACATAAGTAAACATATAAATAACTATAATAAATTAGAAGGGAACATGATGACTTTGATTTGATTGACAAAACTACCTGATGTTTTGTCTCCAGGGAGACATCATCAGGCATGGTGCAGATTTTCCACTGCAAATTAGAATTCTGTGCACGACTTTGTTCTGAAACTGAATTACCTTTGAATTTAAAAATGCTTTAGGGAACCAGGCTTGGGTCGATGACAAGGAGAGTTACTAGTTTTAACCACAAAATAGAATATTTACAAACTTTGTGGAAAGACCAAGACGAACCAAAATGAAACAGAGCTTTTAGGAAGTTAACTAATACATTAAGAGAATATGACAAAAATCTCAAAAGTTCTATTAGCAGTTTTATTTTGTTGTAAATTTGTTATTTTGTGTCTAGCTTTCTTTAACATTTCTGTTGCTACCTGGCTTTTAGTAACTTTATTAACATAAAATTTTCAGTCTTTCGTAGCCATACTATTGTAAACATAGAGGTATTTATTTCTGCCAAAAAGACATAAAGAGAAATGAATTTTCATACCAAACTAGATATTTTCGAAACAAGCCACAGTGAGCCATTTAAAACTAAGCATTTAATTTTCATCTCCCCACTCTGCCATGCCCATCAAATATTGTATCACCTTCTGATCTCTTTTCCCCCTCCTCTATTCTCCCATAGGTTGTAAGCCTTTTAATAACTGTGGTTGAAATCACATAGAATCCAATGTTTACCTTTTCCTCTGTTCCCTTGGCACCTGAAAATGGTGCCAAAACTGCTACATCAATTTAAATGGCACACTACTTTTAGAAATAGTAACTTTTATTCATTTATTCAGAGAAGTTATTAATGAAGCAACAATGAAGTTCATTCAGTTTTTGACAAGTGTTTCTCCTGGGGAAAAGGTGATGAAACAAACTCCAAGGGCTGGTTCATTTTTAGAACTTGTTTACAAGGTTACAGTACACTCAATTTATCTAAGAATATGTTGCTTAGAGAGTTATTCCATGAGTGTTCATCTCATTTATAAATAATGACCTAGAACATCACCTAGTGGGATCATAAAATTCTATGGATTCAGAGGTGGTAGAAAAACATCAGTCGAAAGTCTGTAGCCTCTAGATTGTGATCCCAGTTCTGCCTCATTATAAACTTAACATATATTCCTTAAGTTCCCTGGGTCTGTTTTTTCCTTAAAAAATGATAGTAAATAACACCCTTTTCTTCACAGGGTTGTTGTGAGAAATAAATGGGATACACAGTAGATTTAAAAATATTTTTATTTATTTTAACATGTGACAGTGGAAAATTTCAACCATATCCACATGTAAAGTGAACAATATAAAAAGCCTCCTGGTATCCATTCCTAGACTCAGCTATATTACATGGCCAATTTGTGGCTTCTGTATTCCCATCCACTTCTTCCTCCACAAGTATCTTTAAGCAAATTCACAACATTTTATTATATCATGTGTAAATATGTTTGCATTTGTCTTAAAAACTAAGGTCTCATTAAAAATCACAGTATCTCATTATCACAATAAAAGTAATAGCGATTCTTTAATACAGGATGCAGAGAAAGGGGACTCCTTTCTCCTACACTGTTGATGGGAATGCAAGCTGGTGCAGCCACTCTGAAAAACAGTATGGAGGTTCCTCAAAAAGTTGAAAATAGAGCTACCATACGACCCAGCAATTGCACTACTGGGTATTTACCCCAAAGATATAAATGTAGTGATCCGAAGGGGTGTGTGCACCCCAATGTTTATAGCAGCAATGTCCACAATAGCCAAACTATGGAAAGAGCCTAGATGTCCATCAACAGATGAATGGATAAAGAAGATGTGGTATAGATATACAATGGAATATTATGCTGCCATCAAAAAACCCGAAATCTTGCCATTTGAAACAATGTGGATGGAACTAGAGGGTATTATGCTAAGCGAAATAAGTCAGTCAGAGAACATGTATCATATAATCTCACTGATACGAGGAATTCTTAATCTCAGGAAACAAACTGAGGGTTGCTGGAGTGGTAGGGGGTGGGAGAGATGGGGTGGCTGGGTGATAGACACTGGGGATGGTGTGGGCTATGGTGAGCGCTATGAATTGTGTAAGACTGATGAATCACAGACCTGTACCTCTGAAACAAATAATACATTATATGTTAAAAAAAAAAAAAAGATAGTAGGAAGGGAAAAATGAAGGGGGGAAATCGGAGGGGGAGACGAACCATGAGAGACTATGGACTCTGAGAAACAAACTGAGGGTTCTAGAGGGAAGGGGTTGGGGGAATGGGTTAGCCTGGTGATGGGTATTAAAGAGGGCACATATTGAATGGAGCACTGGGTGTTATACACAAACAATGAATCATGGAACACTACATCTAAAACTAATGATGTAATGTATGGTGATTAACATAACATAATAACATAAAATAATATTTAAATTCTTCCTGTTTAAAAAAGTTTTGTAACACTTTGAATCAAGATCCAAATAAGTCCATTTAGTCCATTTATTGTAATTAAATGTTATTTTAAATTTTGTTACTCCTCTGTTTTGCTCACCATGCCCTCACTCCTCTTTTTTGTTCACCATGCCCTTTATTTGTTAGCAAAACTGAGTCATGTGTCTCGCAGAATTGTTTCCTTATGAGGTTAGAATGTTGTTCTGTCTTTTGTATTTTTTGTAAATTGTGGCTTAATCTAGAGCCTTAGTAAGGTTTAAATTTTACTTTTTTCCTCTTCCAAAATTGTATTCCTAGTATTATCTAGTAAACAGTGTTTTTTTGCCCTCTACAAACAATTGTTCCCTACAGTTTCTATTGTCAAGTAGAGCAAAACCATGATACACTAAAGATCACACATCACAATGCTCTGAAACATACCTTCCCATGGGTTTCATTTATGACCAAGAAAGGATTACTGTTGCACTCACTGTTGCCCCCTGATGCCCATCAATGGAACAAGTGTTCAGAAGTATGGTGGGTAATTAGATTGTTTTCCTTCCATCCTTGTTCCTTCTTCTTCTTAATTATCTTTCTAAAAAAAAAAAAAACTTCGTTGTCTTTTACCATTTGATTTGATCCATTTAATATTGCATTGCCCTATATGTCCCTATATGTAAATTATAAACCATGATGAAAAACAAACAGTAAATCCATCATTCAGTGTACTATTTGGGACTTTGGCCTTTGTTCTCCTAGCCTATCCCATCTCCCTGCTTCTTTCCTCACATGTAAGCACTATTTCCTTGATATATAAAAACTAATTTTATATATACCCGTCCATAAATATTATTTAGCCTTGCTTTTTTGATCTTTATTAAAATGGTACACTATATAATAGTTACTTAGAACTGAATGTATTTATTCAAACTATGTTCTCAATTTTCATCCATGTGACTGTCTAATTTGTTTATTTTCCCTGCTGCATATAATGTCACTTACCCATTTATTTATCCATTCTCCTATTGTTGGACATTTGCGTTGTTGTTTTCAGTATTTTACAATTTCACACAATGTTGCTGTGGGCATTCTTATACCTGGCTCCTGGTGCACATACTCCAAGGTGTCCCTAGGGATTATATCTAGGCGTGGAATTGCTATGTCATAGCATGTGCACATGTTCAACTTTTCCAAGTAATATGAAAATGCTGCCAAAGTAGTTTATCATTTTATACTATTATTAACAGTATATAAAAGTACATATAGAAAGTGTATTTTATTGATCAGTGTCATCTTCAACATTGGGAACTACCAGAATTCATGATTTTTGAAAAACAAGGAGTGTTAAAGAGTATCTCATTGTGGGCTTATTTGACATAGCCCTGATTAATAACGATGTTGCACTTTATTTTGCTTGGGTTATTGCCCATACATGTTTAAAATTCTTTGAAATTCCTGCTCATATATTTTTCCTTTTTTTGGTTTTTGCTTTAGAGGAGTCAGTTATATATTTTAGATACTATTTTTTTGTCAATTATACATGCTGTAATTATTTTCTCCCATTTTATGGTTAATCTTTTAATGTGTTAAGAATGGCTCTCGAACAAAAATTTAAACTGCCAATGTAATTATACATATATAAGTATTATCCTTCATGATTAGGAATTTAAAAATTTTCCTTTTTCTTCCTATTCTGAGATCATAAAACGATTCTTGTATTTTTATTTTAAATTTTTAAGGTTTTGTTTTTCATATTGAAATCTTTGTTCCACTTGGATGTGGGTTTTTGTGTATAATGTGAGGTATGAAGTAGGATTCCATTTTCCCCTGTATGAATAAACAAGTTTTTGAATATCTTCTCGGGACTAGTCCTTCATATTCACAATGCTCTATAATGATACAACTGTCACTTATTAAATTTCCATATATAGTCATGAATCTATATATTGACTTTCATTTGGTTCCACTGATCAATTTGTCTGTCACTATTCATAGTGATATTCTAGTCACTATACAGTATCGTACTGTTCTAAATACTTGAAATTTATAGTAATTCTTGATATTTTGGAAAAAATGTTCTCCACATTAATCTTGTTTACAAATGTTTTGACTATACTTGGCCCTTTGCTCTTCCAATAAATTTAGATGTCAAATTCTTTAAAAAAAGTCCTATTGGGATTTTTATTTGAATTATATAGAATCTATAGTTATATTTGGAGGAATTGACATCTTTATGAAAACAAGTTTTTAAATTTGTAAACACAGTATATCTCTGTTTATTAGGTCTTCATTAAGATTTTTCAATAAATTTTATAATTGTTTTCACAAATGATGCAAATATCTTTGTCTACTTCTTCCTCATTAATGTATACATTTTGTTTCTATTATAAATGATATCTTTTAAAAATTATGATCAGTTTCTGATGTACAACAAATTTCTTTCAAATTTACCTTGCAACCTGACACTGTGCTAAACTTAATTTTAATAATTTGTTCACAGTTTATTTTGGATTTTCAATGTAAAAAAGTATCATCTGAAATAATGGCTGTGTTATTTCTACTTTTCTAACTCTTAGGCATTTAGTTTTATTTTCTTATCTGATTACTATACCCAAGATCTATTAGTATGGTGATAGATGTGTTTTTGACTTGTATCTAAATTTTAAAAAAATATTTTTTTAATTAAAAATTTGAAAGCCTTATTTTTTAGAGTAGTTTAGATCCAGAGCAAATTAAGAGGAATGTACAGAGATAACATGTATATCCTCTGCCCTTACATAATCATAACTTACCCCATTATCAACATCCCCCACCAGTGTGATACATTGTTACCACTGATGAAATCACATTGACAAATCATCAACCAAAAATCACAGTTTACATTATGGTTTACTGTTGATGTTGTACAATTTATAGTTTGGACAAATACATAATGGTATGTATTCACCATTATAGTCATACAGAGTGATTTCACTGCCCTAAACATTCTCTGGGTTCACCTATTTCTACCTCCCTTTGCCCAGTCTCTAGCAACTACTGATCTTTTTACTGTCTCCATAGTTTTGAATTTTCTAGAATGTCATGTAGTTGAATCATACAGCATTAGCCTTTTCACATTGGCTTCTTTCACTTAGTAAGACACATTCATTTTTTTCTCCATGTCTTTCCATGTCTTGAAAGATCATTTCTTTTGAACACTTAATAACATTCCATTGTCTAGATATACCACAGTTAACTTATCCACCTACTGAGGACATCTTGGTTGCTTCCAATTTTTGACAATTTTGAATAAAGTTCCTATAAACATTGATGTGCAGGTTTTTATATGGATGTAAGTTTTCAACTCTTTCGGGTAAATACCAAGGAGTATGCTTGCAATATGGTATGGTAAGAGTACTTCTTGTTTTGTAAGAAACTGCCAAACGGGGGCGCCTGGGTGGCTCAGTCAGTTAAGCATCTGCCTTTGGCTCAGGTCATGTTCTCAGAGTCCTGGGATCCAGCTCTGCATTAGGCTCCCTGCTTAGCAGGGAAGTCTGCCTCCTTCTCTATCTGCCTCTCCTCCTGCTCATGCTCTTGCTCTTTCTCTCAAATAAATAAATAATTAAAACCTTAGAAAAAAAAAAGAAAAGAAACTGCCAAACTGTCCTCCAAAGTGTCTGTTGTATTTTGCATTTCCACCCACCAGCAATAAATGAGAGGTCCTCTTATTCTATGTCCTTGACAGCATTCTGGATTTTGTTCTGGATTTTGGCCATTCTAATAGGTATGTAGTGGTATCTCATGGTTGTTTTAATTTGCATTTCCCTGATGATATATGATGTGAAGCATCTTTTCATATGCTCTTTTGCTACCTCTGTATCTTTTTTGGTGAGATGTCCATTAAGGTCTTTGGCCCATTTTTCTCCTCTCTTATTTGGGACAGGATTGCTGAGTGGACTGTAGTCGGGTATTTTCTTTCCCCAGGTCAGTTAGGTTCTGATAATACCCAAGTAGGTTATGCTCCAGTAAAAAAATTTCTCCTTGAGAGGTGTCCTTGCTAAGAACAGAATGCTCTGGAGTGTTTCAAAATGGTTCCTTTTCCTCTCCTCCTGCCTGGGGCCGAGGAGATTTTTCTCTGATATTTACTTGGGAATCTGGCTGAGGTCCTGGAGGTAAATCTCACGGTATGGTGAGGGCCCCCCAGTTACTGGGTCTCCCTAGTGTTTTTTACTTTCAGTGTTGTCTTCACTGAGCTGCTACAATTTGTCAGTTGCAGTGCGGGGGTTTTCTACCTGTAGTACTGGTTCCCAGGGCCGTTTCTCTTGTGGGTCAAGGAAGCCGTGATGCCCTGTATTCACCTGTCTCTCCACTGTTGCATGCACTTTTGCCCTGTGTCCTGTCCTTTACAGATCCAAGAAGAATTCATTATTTTTCAGTACGTTCAGCTTTTTACTTGTTGTTAGAACAGAGTGGTGACTTCCAAATTCATTACATGTAGAACCAGAAAAATTGTAGCTAATTTCTTAGGGTATGCTTCCGAAGTTCCCCCATTAAAAATGATGTTTGCTCTGGGATGCCTGGGTGACTCAGTTGGTTGAGCATCTGCCTTCAGCTCAGGTCATGGTTCCCAGAGTCCTGGGATCGAGCCCCGTGTCAGGCTCCTTGCTCAGCGGGAAGCCTGCTTCTCCCTCTCCTCCTGCTGCTCCCCCTGCTTGTGCTCTCTCTCTCCTTCAAATAAATAAATAAAATCTTAAAAAAAATGATGTTTGCTCTACAATTTTCATAGGTAGCTTTTAAGGAAATTATCTTGTATTCCTAGTTTAAGTGTATTTTTAAAATCATGAATGCATGTTGAACTTTGAAAAACTTTCTTTGCATATATAAAAATGGTAATATGAATTTTTTTAATTTAATTTAATTTTGTTATGTTAATTTAGTCCCCATACAGTACATCATTAGTTTTTGATGTAGTGTTCCATGATTAATTATTAATAAACGTCAAATAACTCTTCTATTGTTGAGATGAGTCCTACTTGTTCATGATATTTTTTTTTGTATACTGCTATATTCAGTTTGTTAATATATTGTTTAGAATTTTTTTGTGTTCACAAATTACAGTAACCTTTTCTTTCCTCTTCCTGTCCTTGTCTAGTTCTGGTATCAAGGATATGCTGATCTCATGGAATGAGTGGAAGGTTTGTCCTCTTCTTGTATTTTCTGAAAAAGTTAGCTTAAGATTGGGATGCCCATCCTTGAATGTTTGGCATAAATTACCGTGAACCCTGGGTGATTAGTGTTTTTCTGTGAACTAAAATAAACATTCAGCTTAACTGACTATTAAAATGTTCTTTCTTAGTTGCTTTTTATAAATTACATTTTCCTGGAATATTTTCATTTCATCTAAAACTTTCCAATTTATTGTCATACTTTTGTTCAGAGTATTCTTCTTACCTTTTTAGTGGCTCTGCTATTTAAAGTTATCTCTCTCTTTTTTTTTTTTTTATTCCTGGTATTATTTATTTGTGCCTCCTCTGCAGAATTTTTACATTTGTCCAATTTACTAGGCTTTTCAAGTATTATCTTTGCAGCAGTGGCACGTGATGGGAGGGTGGTGGGAGTCGTCTTTCCTGGGCACAGGCAATTAGGAGGTGTGTTGTCTGTAGAAAATTTAAAAACAACGGTAAAACTGACTAAAAGTTGACAAGCTTTTTATTATCATTATGTACTGGTAATTCTAAACAGTATCAGTGATTAAAATACTCCGCCCCCCCCTTAAAAACTCTTTTATTGCCCTAAGAGCTAAATAATTGATGTGGTTGCTACGAGTTTTGAAAACATATATGTACATTTCAAAGTACCATGTCCTTCTTATTTGCATTATTAAACATCATTCTGGAAGCTAATGCGAGAACTCCTAGTTATAGAGTCTGCCTGTGACTTACTCAGACTCAGTTATTTGCATTCATTTAGAGAGTAAATGCATAATGGTTTGGATTTGTTACATCTTCTTTTAGACAGTTTTTGTCTCCAGTTGCTATGATTGTACATGTTCTTATGCTTATGCAGTAGATTATAAATAAATAATGATAAGAAGAAATAAAATCTAGTTACTTCATTTCTGTCCTTCTAGTTTTTATATCATGTAAAAATTTAAACAGTGAAGTAGAGTGGGACCTACTAGGTATAATACTTCTTTTGTTGGGTGAAAAGTTTTAATTCAAACATGAAATATTGTATGGCATTTGAAAAATACCTCTAAAATAGAAATTTATTCTTTATTAATTTTTAATTGCCCTTTGCTATTAATTATAATGTTATTCATTACTGTAACAGATTATAGAGATACAAGTTTTTCTTTTCTTTTTCAAGATAAAATATAGTAATATAATTTAGAAACATTATTCCATTATTTTTCTCCTTTTTCTCTCCTTCATTTTTAAAAAAAAAATATTTCTACTGGCATGATTGTATATAAGTTCAATAAAATAAAATATTCATTTTCTGTGTGTCTTCTATGGCCATTATTAGTTATTTCATTTCATGATTATTACAGTTATTTTTAGCATAGAGAGGAGGTGTTGTTAAAAGAAAAGATCTATTCTGGAGCTCAAATATGCCAGGTTTGCTGCTATTCTAATGTACCTTAGTGTCTCTATTTTGGGGATTTTGTTTTCATCTTCATGATCCCCTCTCTTCAACTATCTTTGGATTTATTTTGAGGTTCTTTTTCTAACTTCTTAAGTGGTGTGTTTACCGCATTAATTCTCAGCCTTTTTCTTTAGTCTCTAGATTTTTAAACAAAATTTTAATGTTGCAACTTAACAAGTATATCTTCAGTGAACGTGGAGAGCTTCAGTAGCCTATGATGACATACTTTTTAAAAATCATTTATAAGTATCAATTTATTCTGTTACATTGTCTTATGTCCACTAATTAGTTGCTGAATGTTTATTGTATACACAGCAATGTACTAGGTGATGTGGTACGTGTGCCACAAAATCCAAGAGGACATAATTCCTACCCTTCAGGATATTATAGTCATTGTTAACAATTAGTGTGTAAAGAATCTTCCTGGCATTGTTCCTTGTCTTCCTGAATGTCACAAAGGGTGTATGGAGATAGGTGCTCAGAAGTATGGGTAATGTGGGCACTGGACCTGAGACTGAATGTGTGCTACTAGAAACTGTATTTGTTTTATCCAACATCAGATAATCTTCCACCAGAGTCCTCAGCTGCATTGCTGACCTTGCCTTGGCTCCAGCTCCTGTTCCTCACATTCCATAAACAAAGGCGGGTGTGTCTAGTTCCCATTGTCATTAACTTCCAATTCCTCTTCTCTTGGGCTTTGAAAGTAAAGTTTGCATGGCTGGTACTCCTGGCAACAGAAGGAAGGGAACAGGGAAGAGAAATGATGTTTAGGGAAAAAAAATCAAAGGAAAGAATGAAAATTCATCACAAAAGGGAAAGGATCCACCCTGCCCCTCAGGTTAGTGATTCAGGGTTGTTGATTTCCACAGATGATGGGAGAAAACACAGATGAGAACAGGGGGCAAGAAGTTTGTGCACATTAGGTTCGGGGTGGGGGAAGGGGGGGAGAGGTTTGTTTGTTTTTGGCAAGAATACTTTATAGGTAGTTTTGGGTACCTCCATGAGGAGGCACATAGTATCTAGTTAACTTTTTTGATGTTATAGCAATTGATGATCATTGCTCAGATTCATATTAGGATGTGACGGTGATATTTTTATTTTATCATTTTTTTCTTCATTTATTAACTGGAATGACTGTATAAACATATAGTACCCTCACCAACTAGTTAGTAATCCTGAATTATAGTTGGTTGGGAAAGGTGGTATACCTGCTTGATCTTTTCCTTTATTTACCAGTTGTGAAAAATGAGTCAGTTCCTTAATATCCTCTGAAGGAGACCAATAAGATTTTCTTAATTGTTTTTGCTTTCTATTAGGAATCTTTAAAAAGTGATGGATTTAAACATATGTCATATGTTTCAATTCATGTCAATCATTATCCTTATTGATGCTCAAATTGTCCAGTCTTTGGCCAGTAGTAGCCTTTTTTTTATATTAGTAGCCTTTTTTTATATTAGCGCTTGAGTCCATCACAGCTAACCCTGATAGACTTTGATAGTAACTTGCCTTTCAGTATGTAAAATGATCTAGGTTCATAATGTATATATCTCTTGACTGATACCTGGAACTAGCTATTTCTCTACATCTTGCAATTAAAGACCAGGGGTTAAGCGTGCACATCGTCACTGTATTGGTCACTATTTTAAGACCTTTCAGTAGGCAGAAATACATATATCCCTGTACATATATAATCATAAGTATAATCACAATTCATAGTCAAGACTGTGGGGATATTACTTAACCTTATTGATCTTATAATTGCATTTTGTTTCCTCTATGTTTAAATCTTAGTTTCTCCAAAACACCTATATAGTTACCCATTTGCTTTATTTCACTATATATACATAGCTGTTGCAGTATAATGATATTGACAGTCACTAACTGAAAACAAATTAATTATATTTTTTTTGCTGTTTATGTTGCCTTTAGAGTAAATCCCACTAGGAACGTTTGGTAAAATTACAAGTTACTTGGAGTAGTTCTTCCTTGTGCGGCTGTGCTATAATTTTTTTTTTAAGACATATATTTATGTATATTTTTTATTTGCCCATAACCATTGAGTAAATGCTTTTGATCAAAATTAAAATGATTTTTTTATTATGTTATGTTAATCACCATACATTACATCATTAGTTTTTGATGTAGTGTTCCATGATTCATTGTTTGCATATAACACCCAGTGCTCCATTCAGTATGTGCCCTCTTTAATGCCCATCACAGGCTAACCCATCCCCCCCACCCCCCGCCCCTCTAGAACCCTGAGTTTGTTTCTCAGAGTCCATAGTCTCTCATGGTTCGTCTCCCCCTCCAATTTCCCCCCCTTCATTCTTTCCCAGGAGGGGAAGAATGTGCTATAATTTGATACATGAATTTTACTTTCAGGACTTCAGGAATTAGGAAATGCTTTTTTGAAACTGATTTTGCTTTAAAATTATTTAAAATATTTAGGTGGGTTCAAAGTCAAATTTGAAATTTATAAAACAAGGCATATTCAGAAATGTTCAGTTTTTAATCCCTGTCCTTTCTATTCTCTTTCCTTCTAGGGACACCTTCATATACTTAACTTTATTGTTTTTATGGTATAAATTTTTATTTTATACAAATTTTATATTACTATGATATTACAATGTAAATTTTATAATATAAATTGTTCATTGCTATATTATATAAATTTTACAATATATATTATATATATATTCATTTCCTTAGATAAACAGTAGCATACTGCACATGCAGTTTTCCACCTTGATATTTTTCACCTTTCTTGGAGATTACACCATAGTAATATAGAAAGATATTCCTCATTACTTTTTAGAGCTGCACAGTACTCTGTTGTGTTGATATACATGACTAATTCCCAATCTGATGGAACTTTTCTTTGTTTCAAGCTTTTTGCTATTGCAAAGAGTGCTGTAATAAACCATCTTTTGTGTATTTTACCAGTATATTTTAGAATAGTTTCCTAGAAGTGGGATTGCTAGGTAAAGGGTAAATATATGAAATTTTGTTAGATATTGCCAATTCGTCTCCTTATGGGTTATGATATTTTGCATTCCAGCTGCAATGTATTAGAATGCATTTCCTAACAGCTTAATCTGTAGGTTATATTGTCAAATTTTTGTATTTTATCCATTCTGATAGGTGAGAAGTGGTCTTGCGATTATAAGAAAGATGGAACATTGTTGAAAGTCACAGATCATTTAGAATTTTGGTGTTTTTCTTTGCTATTATTAGAAGTTAATAATATATTAAGTACATTACTCCTTTGCCTGTGATATGATTGCAATTTTTTTTCCCTCAGCTTGTCTTTTTACTTTGCTTATAGTGTTTTTCCCTTGTGAAAGATTTTTATTTTTTTAAGTAAGCTCTATACCCAGCATGGAGCCCAACACGGGACTTGAACTCACAACCCTGAGATAAAGACCTGAGCTGAGATCAAGAATAGGATGCTTAACTGAGTGAGCCACCCAGGTGACCTTTCTGTGTGAAAAATTCTTAAAATTTAATAGGTTGAGCCATTTTCCCTTTTTTCCTTCTGGATTTTGAATTATAGTTAAGAAAGTTTTCCCCAAACACAAATTATAGAGCACTTAATTTATGTTTCTTCTAGTACTAGTTTTGCTATATTTATTTAATGTAACAACTCTCTGATCCTTTTAGAACCTATCCAAATGTATAATGTAAAAAATTGGTTCGTTTTTATTGTTTTCCATGTGGCTATCCATCTTCTCTCCGCTGATATGAGTTACTGACTTTCTTGGAGCTGAATATTCATACACAGTTGAGTCTACTTGTTCTCTTGCTCTTCTGTCAACCCTGTTTCTGCTCTCTTCTTCTTGGTATTAAAATAGAGACTAGTCCCACACATGAAGGAGGAAGGTGTACTTATTTAATGTTTTCAGAGCTATCAGGAACACAAACATGCATGCAAAGAATTTATGGCCTTTAACTGATAAATTTTCCTGTAAATGTACATCTCTTCCTCCAATGTGTCTTTAACATAGAGAGCATGACCGTTGACCCTATATCTAACTCAGCTATTGAGTTGCTTGGTGTTCCTACATATACCAGTTCCTCAAAGCTGAAGCAGGTTTATTATGCACTCCTGAAAAACATGGTATCTAAAACATATGGTAGAATTTCTTCTTATGGTAAACTGAGTCACTGGTATACATTTAATAATGCAACTATTTTGGTATCTGTTATTAGAGCTTTAAGACTGGTCCTTTGATCCATTTTGTCTTGCAATAAACAACATGCAAGATGCACTATATCTGCAACAAGATTTCCCAAATCACATTGAGTTGAAATATTCCAATTAGCAAGTTGTTTATCAATTCTCTGGACACATGCACATTCAGGTTACTGCTGTATTCTTATGCTTGCCTGTGAATTACTGGAAAGCAACTGTTTTAAACAATGACAGAAGGAAATAAAGAAAGGGAAAAAAATCTCTTGCAACTTTAGGGAAAATGAGTAGAAAAGAACTCTCTGGGGACTTCATTATAAATGGTTAGAACAATTATGCTAAATGGAATTGATATATTTATGTTGTTTTATTCAAGGTTTATCATGTTCTATTATGAAACAATGAAATGCAATTAATAAATTGTCAGTTCATTTTTCTTGTTTTATTTGAAAATGCTTCGGCATATTTTAGCATATCATTTTTAGAGTAGCAAATAACTCTAATGTATAACATTAATAAACGGTGATAGACTTTACTATAAATACTGCATCTGTTGCCAAGAAAAGTTACATACAAAAACAGAGCATTGCAAACAGCAGTTCAGTAATTCTTTTTGTAGTAGAGACATGGGCCTTCTGTATCATTTTAAGTATCTTTGCACTACTTGACCCTCTGCACTTGGAGAATATTGTTTTTTATACATCAACAGTTTGCTGAGTTTAAGGGATTAACACCATATATGTGGTGTTGTGAGAGCCCAGAAAACCAATTGAGCAGTTTTTTTCCCCTTGTGTTTTATTTGAGGGGCAGAGTTAGGATTGAGGAAAAGCTGTGACAAACTTTTCATGTGTGTAATCATAGCCAGATATTGTCACAAAGAACAACTTAAAAAAATCAAGGCAGTGGAATAAAAAACTGAGATAAAACACAAAATAAAAACCACTAGTGGAAAAGTTTGCATAAACTAAATTATTTTGAATTCCAAAAACCTTACTGTTATTTGAAAATAAATATTTGACTAATAAAATATGTAAGAATTCAAAATACATTGTTTTCTAGTATTGTCTGATATATCAAAGCAGATACTAATTTTATTTAACCGGGACTATTTCAGTTATCAAACTTCACTCTGATTTTTCTGTTCCATCTCTTACTCTTTGGTTTCATATTTTCTGCCCTCAAATATACTTCAAAAAAAAAAAAAAAAAAGGAAGCTTTTTAAAACATAAGAAAAAGCAAATGTTTTCATTTGAAATATTTTCCTTTATCGACCATCTAAAATCTTTAATTGGCAGACTTTTACACTGAATGATCAATGTTCACCATCTCCATTTTATTGATATCCAGTATTTTACAACACTTTGGATCTAGTTTTAGCTCCCATCATACCACTGAAACTTCCATGTTGAAGAATTTTTATCACCAGAATAATGTTTGGTCTTTTCTCTGACTGCCTTTCTTTCTTATCCTTCCTTCCTTCCTTCCCTCCTTCCCTCCCTCCCTCCCTTCCTTCCTTCCTTCTTTCCTTCCTTCCTTCCTTTTTAGTTTAAACAACAGATATTTTTTTCTCAAAGTTCTAGAGGCTGAGAGCCTGAGACAGGGTGACAGTATGATCAGGTTCTGGTGAAACATCTCTTTCGGGCTGTAGACTGCCAATTTTTAGTTGTATCCTCACATGGCAGAAAGAGAGTTAACTCTCTGTCCCCTTCTTGTAAGGACACTAATCCCATTTATGAGGGTTATACCCTCAAGATCTAATTATCTCCCAATGGCCCCACCTCCTAATACCATCAAATTGAGGGTTAGATTTCAACATATGAATTATGATATAGTTCATAAGACCCACAAGTCCTTCAATGTCCCATATTATTCTCAACACTTTGATAAAGACTTTACTTACTCTTTCAGCCATCAACCATCTATGAAATTCTATGACAAATGGGGTTCCTACCACACAATTTTGTATTTAATTATATTCTATCCTAAATTGTTCTCAGGGCTTCATCTGTGGATTTTAATAATTCATTAGCTCAATCTTACATCACTGCAGGACTTAGGCACCACTTCTTCGCATCTCTGTTATTTCCGGGGCCCCAGGGGCCATTGTAATATAGTTGGGAAGAAGGCTGCTCCCATTCTTCTGCACTCATCATTTGAGAGTGGTGCATCAAAATGGCCACCACTACTTCGAGAAGGCCCCTCAGCGGGTATTGTACTTGTTCCTGATGTTCTGTTAAGCACGGGGATTTCTACTGATGGATTCTTTGACCTCTTAGTGAGTCAAAACTGTGCAGATCTCTAGGAAATAACAGAAAGGTAAAAATGAGCTTGTTCTCCAACTTTACACTGAATTTAATTACTTGCATCCCATTCTCCCTTCTTCCCCATGAAACTACATGACTTTATGCTCTAGGTCTCATAGAATCTTGCTAGGAAAATCATCTGAAGTTTTTCTGTCTCTAACATCAGTTCTAACCAGAGCTCAAAAATGGTTCCTTCCAGTAATTGATGTTGTATTTTTCTCTTTCCTCTCCCATGAGTTTGTGCACAAAGCACTATCCTTCTCTTACTAGCCCTTCTTTCTTCTTAGACAAAACTACTAAAAGCCCTCATGTAAATTAGCTAATAAAAATAAAGATGGGAGATGAGGAAGGAAGAAAAGTTACAAACCATCTCACAAAATTTCCTCTTGTGTTTATTTTAGAAACCTCACCACACATTTCTATCTTGCTTTCCAATTTAATTGACAAGCTACTTAGGGGTAGGGCCTCTGTTTTCTTTGTTCCTGAAACAGTACCTGAAAGTACCGAACACAATGCTCTGCAAATGGTAGATGTAAAATAAATACTGAATTTATTAACTAGAAATAAAGCCCTGAGAACATTTTCAAGCATCAAGTGGAAAATTTTACCGAATAAGTGAGGATCATCCAACCAAGAGAATTTCATTAATCTATGAAGTTTTTCTATGCATAATTTTGCAAAAGTTGTCTGATAGTCCCTACTGTTAGAGATTCCATTAAGAAAATTTAGCAAATTTAGGGTTTTCAGATTGCCCAAACTAACTAGTCTAACCTTGGTTGAACAATCCTGAAAGTGACTGGCAATTATTTTTTTTCTATATCACTTTCGTGGCAAAAACATACATTTTACTATATTTTGGTAGGTCAGGAGGATATGAGATCATTACACATTAAAACAAAACCTGTTTGAACTCATAAATGACAACAAACCATGTGATTAAAGAATGCAAAGTTGGTGGATGAATTGCAATGACATTTGGATGTTCCAGGGAGTGAGGGGGTCTGAGTCAGAGACTGAGCAACCAGGAATGGAAGCCAAGGGTCAGCAATGGCATTGAAGATTTTGAAGTCTAAATTATTGCAGTGGATTAAGATTTATGAGCATGATGCTATAATCATATAAATAAACCCTATATGTGTGTTTGTATGTGTCTGTGCATAACATGTATATACTTCTCTGATATTCAGAGTAGCTTCATGTTTACTCTGTAGTCCTTCGATCTGTAGATAGGGCATTGGGGTCTAAGGTAGAATAGTATAGTTATAAGGTAGAATAGTATTCCTTAACTTCTTCTATCCTTGTTATTTTTCTAAGATGAAAGATATCATGACCAACTTTTCAAATGATACTCTGTCGTGTAAATTAAAAGGTATGTAAACTAATCTGAACTCTTTTGGAGAGAGGACAACTATTCAAACAAAGTTTGAAGATACCCATTTTATTCTTCTTAAATAAAGGACAATTACCACTTTTAGTGTAATATTTGACCTCTTGTCCATTGTCATTCCAGGCCATAAAAAAAAAACAAACCCAGATTTTAAAGATTGACTACCATCTGTTTTAGTTGGCATGATTAATAAATATCTGCCAGATGCTGCACTAATTCCACATTTTTAGTTTTTATGACAGGTGAATCTTTTTTTTTTTTTTTTAAGCGAGTATATTACATACTTGATACAGCCATCACTCAAGGTGAGGGGTCAGGAGGGAAATAATGATTAATTCCAATCATTACAAAAACTATTTCTCAATTAGATTTGTTAGCATGTTCTATTTAGTGTATACATTTCCATTTGGTCTCTGGTAGATCAGTTTCTGAAAATTGTACTTTTGTTATCTTTTTATGTATTTTAGAGGTATAGGAATCAGAGAGTAAAGCAAGGAATTCCTCATTTGATGTAATTAACTCAGACTACTTCTTTCACTCTCACTTCTTTTCGCCTTAGACTGACCAGCCACACTGACAAGGGTCCCTAACTGTTGGGGTCCTCTGTACTCCATGTGTGTGGGGATGAAGGATAATGCAAGTAGAGAGTATAGGTGGCTGAGTCTCACTAGTACACCAGAGAGGAGTGTTCAATGGATTAGTAAAGGAAATCTTCAATTACCTTATTCCAAAATACAGAACCAAGCAAGAGAAACTGGAAAGATAGGAGCAGGAGCCGTAATCTAAGACAAGTAATTTGGAAGGGTGGTGTGATAAAATCTGAAAAGAGCATTTTCTGAGAATAGATATTTCCTTATGATCAGAGGGAAGTACTTCTATGTAGCTCACCTCTGAGTTCTCCAAAACATTTGACATTACATTTTTTTTTTATACTGAGGCACTGAATAAATGAATTTTTAATGAATGCTTACATCACAAAATGATTAGTGAATTTAGTCCATTTACATTAAAGTAATTATTGATAGGTATATAATTGTTGTCATTTTATTATTTATTGGCTGTTTATTTAATTCCTCTCTGTTTCTTCCTTCTCTTGGTCTCTTCCTTTGTGATTTGATGACTTTCTTTAGTGGTATACTTCCTTTCTTTTTATCTTTTGCATATTTACTATAGATTTTTGCTTTGTATTTACCGTGAGGTTTGCTTATAACAACTTACATCTGTAACAGTCTATTTTAAGTTGATGACATCTTAATTTTGTTCCCATTGTAAAGCTCAATATTTTTACTTCCTCCTGCATGTATTATGATTTTGATATCGCATTTTACTTGTATATCCCTTAGCTAATTATTTTAATCATAGTTACTTTAACTACTTTTATCTTTTAACTTTCATACTAGTTTTACTACTTTTACTACCTTTACTATTTATCTACTACCTTTACTATTTATTTACCTTTCTTTTTTTTTTTTTTTTTTTTTTTTAAAGATTTTATTTATTTGACAGAGAGAGAGATAGCGAGAGCAGGAACACAAGCATGGGGAGTGGGAGAGGGAGAAGCAGGCTTCCCGCCGAGCAGGGAGCCCGATGCGGGACTCGATCCCGGGACGCCGGGATCATGACCTGAGCCGAAGGCAGACGCTTAACGACTGAGCCACCCAGGCGCCCTATTTATTTACCTTTCTAATAAGGTTTATTCTTTGATATGTTTTTTGTTACCAATTAGTACCCTTTCTTCTCAGCTTAATGAAGTCCCTTTAACAGTTCTTGTAAGACCAGTTTAGTGGCGATGACCTCCGTTAGCTTTTGCTTGTTTGGCAAATTCTTTTTCTCTTCTTCAGTTTTGAATGATGACTTTGCCAGGTTAAATATTCTTGGTTTTAAGTTTTTTCCTTTCAGCACTTTGAATATATCGTGTACTCCCTTCTGGCCTACAAAGTCTCTGCTAAAGAATCTGATATTCTTTTTTTTTTTTTTACAAGAGAACAAATCTACACCTTTATTTACTTTTCATTAAATTTAAATCCTTGAGGGGTACAGCATCACACGGATTCTGTGGCCAATGGCTTTAGCAGGAAGGTTGCTTCGGAATTTGGCACGAACCATGCCACTGTTTCCATGAGCACGAGTTACTTTTCCCCAGATTACTCTGGTTTTGTTTGGTTTGCCACCAGGAGTCACTGTGTTGTTCTTTGCTTTGTACACATAAGCACATCTCTTGCCTAGATAGAATTCCGTTTCATCTCGAGCATAAACACCTTCAGTTTTAAGAAGAGCTGTGTGCTCCCTCTGGTTCCGGAGACCCCGCTTATAGCCAGCAAAAATGGTCTTGGACCACAGCCTTCCAGACATTATTTGGCGTTATAGGAGTCCTGTTCCCAGCAGGCCTCCACAGACTCCAAGATGGCGGAAAAAAAGCAAGAATCTGATATTCTTATGGGGATTTCTCTGTAAATAATAATTTGTTTTTCTCTTACTGCTTTTAATATTCTCTCCTTGTCTTTAACTTTTGACATTTTAATTGAAATGTGTCTTCTTGTGGCTCTCTTTGGGTTCATTTTGTTTGGAACTCTCTGGGCTTCCTGGAACTGTTTCCTTCCTCAGGTTAGGGAAGTTTGCGGCCATTATTTCTTCAAACAAGATTTCTGCCTCGTTCTCTCTCTCTTATTCTTATGGGACCCCTATAAAATGAGTGTCAGTCCATTTGATGTCGTCTATAAGCCTTTAAGCTATCTTCACCTTTTCCGTTCTTTTTTCTTTTTGCTGTTCTGATTGGGCGAGTTCCACTGCCTTGCCTTAGAGTTGACTGATCTTTTCTTTTGCTTCATCTAATTTGCTGTTGAACCCATCTAGTATATTTTTCAGTTCAGTTATTGATTCTTTAGCTCTATGAATTATTTGGTACTTTCTTATATTTTCCATCTCTAGGTTGAACTTCCCATTGGTCATCCATTCTTCTCCCTCGTTTGTTAAGCATCCTTACGACCTTTATTTTAAACTCTTTATCGGGTAAATTACTTATCTCCATTTCATGAATGTTTTTTCTGAGGTTTTATCTTGTTCATTCATTTGGAACATATTCCTCTGTTTATTCATTTTGCTAGGCTCTCTGTAGTAGTTTCTGTATGGTAGATGAGACAACCACCTTTCCCAATCTTGAAGGAGGGGCCTCATGTAGGAAAGGAACCTTGTCATTCAACCCAGTCCCAGCTCTTTGTCATCTCTCAAAGTTTTTGTGCTTATTTAAGCAGCCTATTATATTTTGATAACTCTCAGTAGTTTAGAATGTGTCAAGGCCTGTCAGTATTCTTAAGGAGAGAATCTCAGCATTTAATTCAGTTTATTTGGAAGTCAGATCCTCAGGCAGCAGCTTTAAAAGCAAATATAAACAGTCCTCTGGGACTGCAAGTGTTAAGTCCCACTGGCCAGGCAGTCTGGTGGTGTTCCCTGGGCAGCAGTCACAAAAATTAGGGTTCAAGATGAGTGTATGGCCCTTTCCTGGAAGGTATTAGTGAGGTGGAAGAAGGCAGAGGGAGAGTGCCAAGCTGCCATCTACAACCTTGGTCCTTGAGAGCAAATCCATAGCCTACTAGATGTTTGTCAAACCTGAAATCTGCCCTTCACGCTAAAGCTCCAGGACAAGCCAAGAGACCTCCTTCGCAAAAAGACCAGTAGGGGTGTGCCTTAATCTGCTGTTTGCACACTGCCCTTGGGGTTGCAGCCAGCCCAGAACCATTTCTCTGATTGTCACAGTCCCATGGGACCCAGAATGCAAGCCCCCCTGGCCACCAGAACCAAGGGAGTGTCCCTGGGTGGCAGCTACATAACCCAAGGTGACAGATGTAAAAAAAACAAAAACAAAAACAGGGTACCAACTGTGTGTGAAGCTCCCCTCCAGGAGACACTGGAACTCGGGAGAGCAGCAGAGGGAGAGGATGAAGAAAGCACCTATCCTCCAATGATTCTGGAAATAATTGTAGTCAGCCTCTAGATGTGTGTTTAATTAGAAGCCTGTCCCCCAGACCTCAGTCACGGTGATTAGCTAAAAGGCCTCCTTCACAAAAAGACCAAACTCCTGGGTCTGTGTCTCTTGCTGTGCCCTAGGGGTGGTAGCTGTTGAAGGATTTCTTCATTAGTTACAGTCCTGTAAGTCCCATGAGTGTCAAACCGCACTGGTAGCCAGAGCCAGACAATATAGAGGTATTCCCTGGCAGCAGCCACAAAAATCGGCACTGAATAGGGGTATGAGCTCCTTTCTGGATGATACCAGTTATTATAGTACCATGGGACCAAACACAAGCATCCCTGGCGTCCAGAGCCAGGCAGTCAGGAGGCATCCTCTTGGTGGCAGCCATAAAAATTAGAGCACCAGATGCATGTAAAAGCTCCCTTCCTGGAAACCCTGGTGCTCTGGAGTGTGTCAAAGTGAAAGTACAAAGATGATTCCTGCCAGTCCCTACCTCCAGAGAGTGTTCCAGCAGGCTCCTAAATGTATGTGTTAAATTAGATGTTTGCTCCTCAGACTGACACTTTAATAAGCTGTCACTATTTGCAGATTACATGATATTACATATAGAAAACCCTAAAGACTTTGTAGAAAAACTGTTAAAATAAATAAATGAATTCAGTAAAGTTGCAGTATACAAAATCAGTACACAAAAATGTGTTGCATTTCTATACACTAATAATGAACTATCAGAATAAGAATCAAAGAAAACAATCCCATTTACAGTTTCATCAAAAAGAATAAAATAGTTAAAAACATATTCAGCCGAGGAGGTGAAAGAACTATATATTGAAAACTACTAGGCATTAATGAAAAAAAAATTAAAGACACAAATAAATGGAAAGATATTTCGTGCTCATAGATTTGAAGAATAAATCTCTCCAAAACAATCTACAGAATCCATGCAATCCCTATCAAAATCCCAAAGGCATTTTTCAAAGAAATGGAACAAATAACCCTGAATTTTTATGGAATCACAAAACACCCTGAATAGCCAAAGCAATCTTGAGAAAAAAAAACAAAGCTGGAGGGATCACATTCCCTGACTTCAATATTAAACCATTAAGTTATATTACAAAGCTATAGTAATTAAAACAGTATGGTATTGGCATAAAAACAGACCAAAAGATCAATGGAACAGAATAGAGAGCCCAGAAATAAAGCCACACCTATTGGTCAATTAATTAATGACAAAGAAGCCAAGAATATATAGTAGGGAAAGGACAATCTCTTTAGTAAATCATGTTGGAAAAATTGTATAGCAACATGCAAAAGAATAAAACTCAACCACTATCTTGTACCATGCACAAAAATTAACTGAAAATGAATTAAAGACTTGAATGAAATACCTGAAACCATAAAATTCCAAGAAGAAAACATAGATAGTAAGCTCCTTGACATAGGTCTTGGAGATGATTTTTTGAATCTGGCTCCAAAAGCAAAAATAAATAAGTGGGATTATATCATACTAAAAGGCTGCACAGCAAAGGAAGCTGTCTTCAAAATGAAAAGGCAACCTACTGAATGAGAGAAAACATTTGTAAATCATATATATGATAAGAAGCTAATATCCAAAATATAGAAAGAACTCCTACAACTCAATAGCAAAACAACAAACAAGTCAATTAAAAAATGGGCAGAAGATCTGAATAGACATTTTCCAAAGAAGACATATAGATGGCCAAAAGGCACATGAAAAGATGTTCACCATCATTAGTCACTAGGGAAATGCAAACCAAAACCATGATAAGATACCACCTCATACCAGTCAGAATGGCTAGTATCAAGAAGACAAATAACAAGTGTTGGTGAGAATATGGAGAAAAGTGAACACTTGTGCGCTGTTGGTGGAAACGTAAATTGGTGTAGCCTCTATGGAAAAAGTTATGGAGGTTCCTCAAAAAGTTGAAAATAGAACTACCATATGATTCAACATTTCTACTTTTAAGTATTTATCTGAAGAAAACGAAAATACTGACTTGAGAAGATATATGCACCCCCATGTTCATTTCAGCATTATTTACAATAGCTAAGATATGGAAAGAAGGATGAATGGATGGATGGATGAATGATGGATGAATGAATAAAGAAAGTGTGGTGTGCATACACAATGGAATATTATTCGGCCATAAAAGAATGAAATCTTGCCATTTGTGAAACATGGATGGACCTCAAGGACATTATGACTGAATAAATTAAGTCAGAGAAAGAAATACACTGTATGATCTCTCTTATATGTGGAATCTTAAACAAATAAACAAACAAACAAACAAACAAACAAAAAACAAGCTCATAGATACAGAGAACAGATTGGTTGTTGCCAGAGTTGGGGAATAGGGAGTAAGAGAAATGGGTAAGTGGTATATAAATTATTTAAAAATTAGAAATTAAAAAAATAATTAAAAATTAAAACCTCATTAATTGGCATTTAATTAGTTACATTATATGTTCTTTACAAATAAAACATTTAAAAAAGTAAATACTGGACCTATTACAGGTTATATATAGAGAAACTTTAGCTAAAACCTGGCACACTACCATATCTATGTTTAGGCTGTACAAAGGCTTCTGCTTTTTATTTTAAATTTCCTACCTGCCCATATGTTTTTTTAAAAATCTGAGACACTTTAAAAGGTAACATTTTTTTAAAAAGTTATTTTAAGAAGAGATTCATTTTAGTTTATTTCGTTTGGTAAATAATGTTAAAATGAGTCATAGTTTGTTTGCAACTTTAGTTATTTTAATAATTTGAATGTAATTCTATTTAGCACTATTTACATGGTTGCTCATAACGTATATATCCTTGTTTAAATCTCATTATGTTTTTAACTGTTTTGTATTTGTCATTTCCACAGTTTTTTTTCCATGTGTTAAATCTGGAGGTTTTGCCAAGTAGAAAGCCAAAGAGAATGAAGTATATTAATTACAGCAAGAGTAATTAATATGCATATCTGCACTGTATGCAATTATCTATGGACTTTCAACACTGCCTTGAAAATTCTGCTACATATTTTTAATAGATTCTCTTTCCTGTTTTCTGGGAAAATTATTTTATAACTTATTTTTCTTCTCACCTTCCACCTAACTTGTATCTCTCCATTCTCTGCTCACATAAATTCATGGAGGAAAATAGAAAATAGTAGATTAGAACTAATTCTCTCATTTTCCGACCAGTAAATAGATATATGCCTGTGACCATTGTCACCATCTTATTTATTTTCTTATATTAAAATGCAGGCTGTGTCTTTCCTGCTGTTAAAGGTCCATCCCTCCACTTATAAGTGGATCCTATACCCTCTCATCTACTTGGATGTGAGACCCTCCGGGGTAGCCCCTCTCTTGCATCTTCCCCTAGGTTCTTACCCTTAATTTCCCCTGCCTGGAACACTGTTCTTCTGCTTTTTAATTAATCTTTTTTTTTTACAATGCCTCTCTTATTGATTCCATAGATTTCACTTTAAATATTACCTCTAAAAGATCTATTTAATTAATCTATTTAATTAAATATTGCAATCTCTCTTTCTCCCCCTTTCTCCCTATTATTCTTTATTACAACATCTTATTTTCCTCTTTGTTTGCATGCATCATTGTATACTTGGTATTTATCTGTCTAGTTTTCCAGACTACAAACTCCATAAGGTCAGAGACCATATCAGTCTTCACTTCTGTGTCCCTAGCTCCTGGCACAATGCTTGGTCCTTTGTAATTTCTCACTAAGTATTTATTGAACACACAAATAACTTCTTCCAGGTTGGTGCATTTTGATATACCATAGTATAATAAGTCTCCTCTAGATGAATATTTATTTTTAGCTTTTTCTATTGCAAATAGTACCTCATAGGACTTTTTATATATCCATCTCCATGTATTCATGCTATAATTTTTGTAAGAATGATTTATTGAAGTGGGAATGCTGAGTTATGTCCTAGATATAGCCATTTAAGATTCTGGTAGTTAGAAATCAGAATCTTAACACTTGTTAGGTTGACTCTATAAGAGGAAAATCTCCATCTTATATTCAGCCCAAATCTTTTTCTCATGGGTGCTCCTTCCTTACTCAGGCAATGAGGTATTTATTTTTAAATAAAGTTATTATTTATTTTAGTGCTAAGGGGTGCACTTCAAATTGTGGGCAGTGATTTGTCTTTGGGGCTTACACTGCAATCTTTTAGTACCAACTCTCATTCAGTTGACTTCTCCAGAAGACTTTGCCTCCTTTCCACGTTCTCTCCAAATGGTGTCTTTACTTTTACCTCTAGGAATGAGAGCGGGCTGCTGCTGCGGTCACTGCTGATTTGGAGGTCACCTTTTTTTAAAATAAAGATTTGATTTATTTATTTGAGAGGAGAGAGAGAGAGAGAGAGCACAAGCGTAGGGGGGAGGGGCAAAGGGAGAGGGTTTAGCAGACTCCCTGCTGATCAGGGAGCCCCATTCCAGCTTGATCCCAGGACCCCAGGAACATGGCCTGAACTGAAGGCAGACGCTTAACCCACTGAGACACCCAGACGTCCCTAGATGTCACTTTTCAATTGACTGCTCCCTGTCTGCATTTTATTTGCTGTGATCAACATCCTCTTCACCTGTTTTGGCATTGGCACTATTTGTTTCAACCTTATCTGGTGGAAAAAGTTACCTGCTGCTAGGAGCTTGGGTTGAACACAGCTTCCTCATTTTTCAACCCTTTGAGAAGAATTGGGACACTGCTGGTGCTTCAAATAATTTGAAAATATTTAAGTCCATGCTAGAACTAGCCTTCTGATACGCCTACATTCTTTTTCCTCTTCAACATTATTCCCTGTTTCCCTGGAATCCTCTGTTTTCTGCACAAATATCTATTCCTCCTTTAGGTATAAACCAAAGCATTCTCTGATTTCCTCCAGATATACTGAAGCAATCTTTCTTATAGACAATTTGTAATTATCAGCATCAAGAGCAATTATGTTTTATTATGTTTGTCTATTCCCATGTATCTTTACCTGGCCAGTTCTAAGCCCTCTGAAGATAGGAAACAGGTGGTTAAAGGCATCTAGCCATGCATTCAGAGAGATTTGTGTTTGAATCCATTTTTACTGCTTTATAGCTATGTGAACTTGGGCAAGCCACTTAGCTTCAGTTTCCTCATCTATAAAAACAGAATAGTTAAAAAAACAGTCTTACAGTATTGCTGTGAAGAATCAATGAGGTAATGCCTACTATGTGTTTAGAATGTTGACTGGCATCTTTTATGTGTCCAATATATGCTAGCTATTGTGGCAGCTATGAAAATGTACTTCTTAGATTGCAGTCTGCAGAGCATCACTGACCCATAGCCTCAGCTGCTACACTCTGAAATGCATCCTCGTGTTTGCCCTGAGCCTGCATCTCCCACAGCTTGTTCTCAGCCAGTGAGAAATGTGGCGGGGACACTAAGAGAGGCCCATTCTTGGGAAACATGGGAACACTTGGACTTTGTCAGCAGGACTCCCACCACCTTGCTGAACTGCCTTAGAATTCCACTGCAGTCTGAAGTTCTTCCAAACACATTTCCTTCTTTCCCATTCTCCTTCAGAAGTGTCAGATCTGCATCACAAGTCTGATAGCTTTCCCAGACTCCTCTGGCTCCTTTTTCATGTTCACTAGCTGGTATTTCTTGTGTGTCTAATTCTGGGTTGTCATTGGCTTTTTGGAGGACCTGGACTCGCCCAAGCAGTTCTGGGAGTGGTTTGAGAAACTCTGGCTGTGGTAGGATGAAGATTTGAAACTAGCTCACCTAGAACCTGGTGGGTCAAGAAGATGCTAGTCTAGTGGATAGATGGGACACGAATAGTTCTTGGCACAAGATGACTGCTTAGTTGCTAAGTGTTTCACCAGTGGTGATCTGGGAAAATGTCCCTGGAAGGGAATGCTCTGGCAAGTGCAGTAATGCAGGTGTTTGAAAGATATGGTGGAAATGATGCCAGCAAAACACTGTGGGTTGGTTAATGGTAAGTTGCATAGATGATAATGACAGATGAATGACTTAGCATGATAACCAGCGAGCTTTCATGGTAACTTATAAAGAAGGCCCTTATCTTCTGTAGTGGAACAGCAGAAATACGGAGCAGCAGCCTGAAGATGTCATCTGAATACTTAGCCAGTACAGGTCTGTTAAGCAAAGGTCAGAGCTGTGGTGGGGAAAACCTAGTACTGTGAAAATGGAATGGAGCATATGGTTTATGTCTTTTGATGATATTGAATCTATAGAACCCACAGACTCTTTGGGCTTGCAGAAGTGGTCTCCCTTCCCTAGTAGCAGCTAGAGCTTCCCTCTGCTGGATCCTGCTGAAGTCTTTCCTTCACAGGCTAACAGGCGCCTTCCTCTGGGGCTGTCTCACCTTCTGTCTTGGTTGCCACAGTGCTAACTAGGATTAAATCTCTGCATAACCCAGCTGGGCCTGATAAAGGAGGGAAAAGACCAAAGATTTGCAAAAATTCATTAGCATGTATCAGCAGGAGCCAGGGGGGTAAAACAGGGGTCAAGAGGACCAGAATGTAAAACTAGATAGGAAGAATTCATTGATTGGGGAGCACTTTCTTGGGATAGAGGATTAAAATCCTAATAGGAAGCCCAGGCGAATAGCCCAAACTTGTTACCAAAGTGACCCTCAGAAGCCTAGAAAAAGTTGTGTACAACATCTAGCGAAGTGGAAAGAAATCCTGAGTTGCCTTGAAAGATGATGAAAGAAGGAATAAAGGGTCTGAGGGAATTGGGTATCCTGGAATGGATGTCTTATGTAAAGCTGGAGGACCCACCAGAGGACTATGTTCCACAGAAGGACTCAGAGGAAATACCATTCATGCAAGCCATCAAGAATATACCAGTAAGAGGGACATCAAGATCATGAAGAAATTCAGTGGTGGCTTTCCTTCTCAGTCCAGACTGACCATTGGGGAGACAGTCACAGAGGTAGGCTCATTAACATCATCATCTTTGGGATGATGGGGACCCAAAGAAAGAGTCAGATGGTGGTTTTAAACATGGAGTATTATGACACCCCATTTAGAGTGCAGGCCTTTAGGGAGTCTTGGATAAGATCTAGTTCACAGTATAGCCACTGGGTCAGTGGACCCACTGAGTGGTCATTCCCAGCTACCAAGTGTATATAATTGGAATTGATATACTTGGCAGTTGGAACAAAACCAACATTTGGTTCTCGATCTATGGAATAAAAGCTATCATAGTAGGTGTTGGAGGGAGATTAGTGCCACTATTAAAGTTCTAATCATTGTATTTAAGGTAGTCTTTATCGTGTTTCTGTTTGTTTTGCCATATTTACCTTATATTTCTTTTTATTTTCTGATTAGTTTGGGATTATAAAAACCCCATCCTGCAGAGTATATATAGACTAATGCAGACCTAACCAAGTAGTAGTCTTGGGCATGGTTGCTCTGGCCGATGTGGTATCACTGTTAGAAGCAGATTATTATTAAGATTTTTTTTTAAGATTTTATTATTTATTTGACAGAGAAAGACACAGCGAGAGAGGGAACACAAGCAGGGGGAGTGGGACAGGGAGAAGCAGGCTTCCCGCGGAGTGGGGAGCCCAATGCGGGACTCCATCCCAGGACCCTGGGATCATAACCTGAGCCAAAGGCAGACGCATAACAACTGAGCCACCCAGGTGCCCCAGAAGCAGATTATTAAGATTTTAAGTACATGGTATTCAGCCAGTAATTTAGCATATTCATTCCTCTCCATGCCCCTTAGAAAAGTAGATCAGAAACAGTTGCCTCTAAGATATGTTAACTTTCCTGCTTCTGTCATAATATAGTCCAGAGAAATCTGAAATGCATGATAATCACACAGAATGTCACAAAGATGCATTACAAATATGACATTGTTCTGACTGGACAGGATGAGCAAGAGGTGGCTAGAATGCTGGTGAATTTGGTAAGACACCTATACTCCAAGAGTGGGAAATGAACTCTAGGCAGTTTCAGGGATCTGCTACTTCTGTGAAATTCATGGGTACAGTGGTCAGCAGTGTGTCAGTGTATCTCTTCCAAAGTAAAAGATAAATTGCTGCATCTTGCATCCCCTACAACAAGAAAGAAAACATAGTACCTTGGTAGATCATTTTTGGCTTCTGGATACATCAAGGTCTACTCTTCAGAGTACTGCTTTAGCGCAATAGTGGGTGGTGACATGGGAACTACTAGCTTTAAGTTGAGCTGGGATCCAAAAATAGCTCTGCATTGTTTCAGCCTGGCCACTTGGGTCATATGATCCTGCAGACTTTAAGGTGTTCAGTGTCAGTATCGGGAAAAGAAGCAGTATAGAGATTATGACAAGGCCTGATGGGAGAATTCAGCTGAGGGCTCCTGGAATCTGGAACACCATGCCATCTGTAGCAGATATTATATACTCTTTGAGAAATAGCTCTTGACATGTGACTGGGCCTTAGTAGAGATGAAATGCTTGACTTTTGAGCAAACACCAAGTGACCAGGTGTCTGGAAATGCCCACTATAAACTAGACTCTGTTAGAACTGCCAAAGTCAGATGTACTCAGCAGCACCCATTCTAAAATGAAAATGGGACATTGGGATTGAGCCCAAGCAGGACCAGATGTACAAGTAAACTGCATGAGTAAGTAGCCATAATCCCTTATCACCCATTGTGATTGATTGCACCAGTGGTCCTTGCCCAGTTCACACCTGTGTGAGCACTTGTACAACTCACAAAGGAGTAGGAAAAAGTCTGAATGTGGCACATTGTAGAGGCTTAATAGATAGTAAGTGAATGCAAGGCGTTGGTTAAGCTGCTTTTGTGTGGGTACATAATTATCATTCCTGTTCTACAGATGAATAAACTGAGGCCAAGTGAAGTAAAATTCATCACCTATAAGTAATGAATAAGGGGACTAGAAGACCCCTAGAGGTCCTGCCTCATGCTATAATGTGCTTTCTATGACACCCTCCTGTTTTTCATGTTTACCGCAGGATATTATCTTCATTTTGGAAGGAGAATCAGGTTCATTATTAGAAATTAAATTATAACACAGTTAATGTTCCACATTTAAAACATTTAAAATGCCATGCCCCATTTGCTAACCTAAAAACTGGTATCCACATATGTTGAGTCACTTTTTTCAATTACTTGCAAAAATGGATAGAGATTGGGAGGGGCTGTGAATTTATGCATACTAATGAAACCTTAAAATAAAATGTTTCCATGTGCAACTTCCAGTCTTGTTGGATAACTTTACTTGATTGAAAATTACTTGAGAAAGATGAAATCATAAATTACCTTAAATTTACTGAAAGCCTGTGAACCACCTATATTAGGTGTGAAGCTGATAAAATTTCATCTTGAATGGAAATAAGTTGAGAAAACAACACAGCTAACATTTCAGATACATCTCCAGAAAGAAGGTTGACAGTATTAGCTCCATTGGGGCCAATACTGAGCAACACTAACAATACATTTCTGCTACCACTACAGTTGCTAAAGTTCCATTTAGCGCTCACAATTTCTACTGGTTCTGCTCATATTTCCTATTGTGGATATTCATTCTTTTTCTACTAGTAATGATTCATTCATTCACTTATTCCTTCCTTCAACAAAACTTTACTATATGCTAGGCACCATGCTCCTATTGAATTGTTTCTACCTGCATTACTGGTAAACAACATATTGTTAAATTATGACCAGGTAGCATTTGCAGATAAAGAAAATGACGCAAGAGATATTTAGTAACTTCTTCAGTGTCACACAGCAGGTGTTTGAAGGATTTGAGCTTCAGAGCCGGAAGTGTGGTTCTGGAGCCCATGCTTTTAACTACGATGTTATTTCTCAGAAAATTCATAGTGTTGTATCACTTTTCTGATTTAAGGTATCCCTGCTGTGTTTCTGAGGAAAACATATATAGAGTTCTGTCAGGAAAGTAAATCATAATGGTAAACAATAGGAAAGTCTTTTAAGGTCTATTACATATTTTTGTGCGCCTGTGGCAATTTATCTTGGGCCTCAGAAAACTGATTATTTTTAAATATATATATATATTTTAAATCGCAAAGCATTTGAAAAAATCTGATAATTGTTATGGCTGAGTCAGCTGCCTTAGAATTTGATATTCTAGATATGAAAATTAAAGACATCTGTATATATGACTTAGTCATACAAAGTCATATTATACTTAGCCATAGGTCATAATAATATAATTTAAATGGAAATATGAATGGACAGTTGCAAGGATATCTTGGGAAAAGATATAAATATAATGCAACTGGGGTTGTATTTATAAGACTTTTTTGTTATCCATAAGATGTAGGTAATGATAAGCTCATTTTAGAATTCTTCAGGAATGTAGGTATAATATGTCTCAGGTATATGCTTAGCAATGAGACAGACCAGTTGCCTAATACTCAAAGAACATGATGACTGAGGTTGACTGGGAGGTCTACTGGATAGGACCCTACTATAATTTTGGAATGGTGAGCTCTTTCTCCTTAAGGTAATTGTAGTTTTATCACAACAGTATTTTTAAAATATGTGATATGTTTTGATGGATAGAGGGTCTTACATACTAGAAATTAAAATCTTCAAGTGATTGAGCTGAAAAGGACCCTAGAGTGCATGTGATTAAAAATAACCAGGTATTTATTTTTCTTATAAAGGCAGAAATAATTCCATAGTCCAATCCAGTAAGAAGTTTTTACTGTTTTCTAATCACTATATTGGGTGTGCTTGTAACCTATAACATCCTTTGAAATTAATTCAATAAACTGATTTTACTAAAATAAAAAATAAACAAAAAGTCTGTCACAATTTGGACATCCTGGACTGGGAATCCTATATTATTTCCAACTGGTCCTGGGGTTTTGTTTCCCAGTTGTGTGCATTCATGGCCATCTGCTTCTATGGCACTGTGACAGCTCCCACTCTTATTGGAGCCCTGACTTGCTTAGCTAAACAGGGGTTTCAAGTTGATATTCAAATAAAAATCTTTTCTCCTGAGCTCTGATCTATTAAATTGCACCCTCCATTCATTTTATGCAGTAACAATACAGCACTTTAAAGCTCATCCATAATTCAATTCATCCACAAGACCACGTTTTCATTAAACAGACTTTTATTTTAGAATTGATTTAGATTTACCAAAAAGTTACAAAGACAGTACAGAGAGTTCCCATATACCTCACACCCAGTATACTTCATTATTAGTTAGCATCTTACAATGGTATGGTATTTGACATAATTAATGAACTGATATTGATACATCAGTACTAACTAAAGTCCATACTTTATTCAGATTGGCTTACATTTTATCTAGTATCTTGTTCTTTTTCAGGATCCTTACATTTAGGTGTCATATCTTCTTGGACTCTTCTTGACTTTTACTATTTCCCAGACTTCCCTTGATTTTGGTGACTTTGAGAGTTTTGAGGAGTGCTGGTCAGGTATTTTGTAGAATGTCATTAGATAGGATTTGTCTGATAATTTTATTGTGATTAAGCTGGGGTTATGAGATTTTAGGAGGCAGACCACAGATGTAAATTGCCATTTTCATCAAGGCTACATCTGTCAACGTGATTTATTATTATTGATGTTGTCTTTGATCACTTGGATGAGGTAGCGTTGGTCATGTTTCTGCACTGAATTGTTAACTTTTTAAAATTTCTCCATTTGTTCTGTTTTCTTTGGAAGAAGGTCATTGAGAAGCCACAACTTAAGAAGTGGAGAGTTATCCTCCACTTCTGTGAGGATGAAATATCTACATAATTCATTTGGCATTCTTTTGCATGAGAAATTTGCCTATTATTGCCCTTTATTCAATCATTTATATATCAGTATGGATTCATGAATATTTATTTTAGATTTTGGGATAAAATCCAGTACTATTTTATTTATTTTGTTGTTCAAGTTATGCCAATTTTGGCCATTGGGAATTTTCAGTTGGCTCCTATGTCTCTTTGACATATCCCCGCCATTTTGTGTGCGTGTGTGTGTGTGTGTGTGTACACATGTGTGCATGTTAGTTAACACTTCCTTCCTCTCTGGCAGTACTATATACTCAAACCTCATTTTGTATATTTCCTGCCCAGTACTAGAATCAACCATTTTTTTCAAGCAGCTCTGGTCCCTTTCCTTGAAAACTGGTGTTAGAAACCAAGATGTGGTACTAGTTATACTCATTGCTACTGGGATGCCATTACTTTTAGGTCCTTTCAGCTGACAGAGCAAAGGAAAAAAAGTATAACCTGTGTGTATATACACATACCTATGCTCTATTTATATCAATCTATCTATACCCTCCTCTGTGTGTATGTATATATATATGTATATATACATGTAAAATCTCCATATATATATGTATATATCCATCTGTATCTATATTAAGTTAAATTGATGTCTTTAACTCTATTCCATTACCACCTGAATCATTCTAGCCTTTTCTTGCTTGTTTATCATTTCCCATTCCAACAGCAAGAAACCTGGCTCCTACCATCCAGCACCCGTTTACTTAATTATTCAATTCCAGCATACGTGTATAGTGGTTTCAGAACTGTTAACATTAACAACTTTATGAGCTAGGTTATGGTATTTATGCACACTTTCTTTTGCTTTTAGTATTACAGAGTCCACTCATTTCCCATTATTTTAGGTCCACTTTTCCTTTACCTCCTTCAGTGAGATTATTTCATACCTTTGTAATATAGTTAGATCTTTTTTGTCACATTCTGTGATCCCCTGGCTTCCTAAATTTTTTGTTAATTTTTATTTGCTAAGTTTCACTCTTTTTGCTTTGAAGTCCTTTGGGTTTGACAAATGTACGGTGTCATATATCCCCCATTACAATATCATAAAGAATATTTTCCTTGCCCTAAAAATCCTCTGTGCTTCACCTATTCAACCTCCTCCATTCCCAAGACTACTTTTCAAATTACTCTATCCAACTATCATTTTTATCTTGAAATATTTTACATATAAAGGTATTCCATGTCTCAATTTCTATTATTTTATAGTTGGAAATATAAAAGTTTATGTGTCTATGTATGTGTGTGTCTTGTATGTCTGTGTGTGTGTAGATGTGTATCATTATCCAGTTCCTTGTTGTTTGATTATGTAGCTATGTATATTCATGTAAAAACCAACTAACTTTTGCATTGAGAAGCTAAATAGTGCTTACTGTGTTATATATTACACATATATAGACTAATCTCTTTTTTTCATATTCTTTCCATTTTAATATCATGGAGTACATTATGAGAATTGGGTACATTGCACCATCCCATTCAATTAATCTGTATTAAAGCTTCAGAAATTGGGGCACCTGTGTGGCTCAGTTGGTTAAGCAATCAACTCTTGGTTTTGCTCAGGTCATGATCTCATGGGTGGTGAGATCATCCCCACGTGGAGCCCTGTGTTGGGCTCCACACTCAGTGGGGGGTCTGCTTGAAGATTCTCTTCCTCTGCCCCTCTCCCTGCTCTCTTTCTCTCTCCCCCCCTAAAATAAATAATTCCTCCTCCGCGGGGGGGCCTGCTTCTCCCTCTCCCACTCCCCCTGCTTGTGTTCCTTCTCTCACTGTGTCTCTCTCTGTCAAATAAATAAATAAAATCTTAAAAAAAAACTCATTTAAAAAAAAAATAGAGGGGCACCTGGGTGGCTCAGTCGTTAAGCGTCTGCCTTCAGCTCGGGTCATGATCCCGGGGTCCTGGGATCAAGCCCCGCATCGGGCTCCCCGCTCGGCGGCAAGCCTGCTTCTCCCTCTCCCCCACCCTCGCTTGTGTTCCTGCTCTCGCTAACTCTCTCTCTCTGTCAAATAAATAAATAAAATCTTAAAAAAAAAAAAAAATAGATCTTTTTAGAAAAAGCCTCGAATTAAGAGAAATCAGTGACACTATATGACCAAATGGTTAGTGCTAGATGTTTGGTAGATGCCTATTAGCTAAAAATATAGAAGAAACGAAAGAACAAAGCTTATTGGTTTATATCCCTATATCAAATTTTCTTTGTATTCTAATTTGGCTTTCCAAATACAGCTTTTGAAACTTGAATCTCATTTATTTTTTGCACTGTTTTTTTTTTTTTTAACTGAACCTGGGGAACTATGTCTGTTTATTGTAGAACAAATACAGTTTTCTTAAAACATTTTAAAAACATGCAGAAGTTCATGTTTTATAACGATATTAGGATTTCTTTAGGTAGGAGTTCTGCATTTCAGAGGATCCATATGTGATACAAACAGTGAACAATTGGGAACACTAGCTGATAATGATATGATCATTTTCAGCAGTCTCTTTATGTAAGTTTTGGCAGAAGTGTAGTAATACATTAGTCATTTTCACAGAGAAGATACTGGTCCATGCCAGTCTCTTATTTGGGGTGCCACCTGCACCTTTTTTTGTCAGTAAATTCACAAAGAAAATATATCTGTTGATGGATACTATTTCTATTTTTTAATCATTGTTTGAAGCAAACTATACCATTCTTAGAGTATAACGAGTACTACACATAACTAAAATTGCTTCTGGGCATCCTTTATTAACTAGAATACCTGCCTCAAAATTGCTCCAATAAATTTTAACATTTCCATTTAATTTAAATTGTTCACCATTTACTATCTCTAGAGTTCTTGGTTAAACATATGAGGAGACAATGAGTTCTACTTTTTGCTTCATTAATCATGGAGTAACTCACTTGACCCTCATTGTTTCAGTTCCTTCATCTGTAAATATGGTAATAAGGACACATGGTATCTGAAAAGATGGGCTATATTTCTCTTAAGGTTAGCAACAACTAAATTTGATCTAAACTTAATGGTTGCTGATAACAGTATAGAGGCAGGCATTTCAAAGTTTGCTGACTCACTTTAACTAAAATGCTCAGCTTTATAATATAAATTATACACTGTTTATAAACTCTGACGACAGGGTTCCTATTTTACTCATGCTTTTAATATAGTAAACACTCACTAGATATTTGCTGTGCTGAATTGAAGCATGGATGGACTTGCTATAATGACTTAAGAGAAGCTTCTGAAATAGTCAAAGAGGGAAGTTCACAGACATGCATTGGTGTAAAATAGGGTTTAGAAGAATGGTTTCTTACCATTACTATTTTGGACAAGTAAGAAGGGGAAACTATTACTTACTCCCAGATTAATTTGGGGAATTTTATAGTTTTGCTAAATTGGTTAGAGGTTGTAACAAAGAAAAGGTCATTCAGAATAATGAGTATCATTTAAGTGACTACTATGTAAATATAGTTGAATTTTCCAAACTATACTAGTAACTAAAGAGAAATCTCATTTACTAATGATAACTAAAATCTATTGAAAGCTTGCTTTGTGCAAGGTATGTTAAACATTTTACTCTTTCATCTCATGTAATTTCCAGATAACCCTTTGAAATAAATTGTTTTTAGTTCCATTTTACCAATGGGTAAACCAAGTCCTGATAAGTTTTTATACAATTATCTACTTTGCAGTGAATGGCTTTAAGAGATATATCTCATATATATTATAGGTCCCTGAGTATAAATGTAGCTTGCTAATATGTATAAAAAAACCCTTGTTCTGTTGCCTAAATCTATCAGTGAAAGGCCAGACATTTTGCCAGTGATTAAGAATAAATGAAATGTTGAGAAATGGTAATATCCTTTTAACTAACTACAACTGACAAAACATCTTTGATGTTTTAGGTCATAATAGCAAGGCATTTTTAATCTCGTATTTAAGATCTATTACCTTACTTAACTGGTTGCTTATGATTTCTCTAAGTGTCTCAGGTGGCCCACTGCTGTCTCCAGTCTCTAAAATAAATTTATTAAATTTAACACTGATATGTCATGAGAGAAAATGGACTCTGAGAAACAAACTGAGGGCTCTGGGGGGGGGATGGGTTAGCCTGGTGATGGGTATTAAAGTGGGCACGTACTGAATGGAGCACTGGGTGTTATACGCAAACAATGAATCATGGAACACTACATCAAAAACTAATGATGTAATGTATGGTGATTAACATAACAGAATAAAAAAAATTTAATACTGAAAAATTTATTAAAGCTCGTTGTCCAAATGCGTTGCGAGTAGTTGTTTCTGTAGCCACCTGTATCAATGACCACTCCTCAAGGCTGTTCAGATAACGGCCCCAGAACACCCTGGGCTTGGTATGAAATCTTACAATGGATTCATTTTAGTTATATCCCGTACAGTCTCTTTAGTACATTTTAGTACATGTGACTCTCTAGGTGGCAAACAGCATATATTGTTGGGTAGGCCACTGACCAGTATGTTTTTCTTCTATTCAATTGACACATAGTTATTGGCTATTTATTGAAGGTAGATTAGTTTTCAAAAAACAAAGCAAAACATAACAAAATAAAACCAAGATGGGTGAATAGAAGCAAAACAATTAGATTTAACTCATTCCTTTCTAAACTTTGTATTTTGGATGGATGTTCCTAAATTGGATTAGTATAGTAATACTACCAAACACTTGAAAAAGTTTCCCTAATCAAATTTTGTTTGAGTTGAAAGAGTGCCCAAGACTTTGAGAAGAATTTTGAGAAGATCAGGATCAGTGGACAAATGGAAGCAATTACTCTTCCCAGTTCTGAAAATGAGGTTTATAGGAGTGGAAAAAAGCTTGATGTCTTCCAAATTAGACTGAATCCTGGGTAAATACTAGCCTGATTGTTAACAAATATCCCCTGTGTAATTATATCTCTAAGCTAGACAGATAGAGACATGGATGTAGATATATTTATCTAACTTAGGTAAACCCCAAAAGGCTCTACCTGATCCTAGAAACATACACCATGTAGGGTTTACCCCTTATTAAGTCAGAGGCAGATATTGGCAGTATTTCCTCCTCTGAAAATATCCTGGTACCCTCCTTACCAGGCCCAGTGATATGAGTAAATAGCTGCAATGGCATTGGAGATTACACCTTCATTCTGTCATGGCCTCTCTCCTAAGTGGATTTCCAGTTGTTTAGAACCATGCAGAGATAACACACCTAGGGATGCTTCAAATGCACTTCATCTTCATTTCCCAAAAATAAGAGTTAAACCTGAGATAGTTACCCTCCCCTCTGAAATCCAAAGCCACAATTATAAAATTATTATATATGTTATCATAGTATAGTAAAATGATCCATACTCAATATAAGCCACATTATGAGCCTGACAAATAATAAATATTCCTAAATCTTTGTGGGATATTATTCTGTGATTTTTTTTTTTTTTAAACTTTATTTATTTATTTTTTTTTTTTTAAAGATTTTATTTATTTATTTGAGAGAGAGAGAATGAGAGAGAGAGAGTACATGAGAGGGGGGAGGGTCAGAGGGAGAAGCAGACTCCCCGCCGAGCAGGGAGCCCGATGCGGGACTCGATCCAGGGACTCCAGGATCATGACCTGAGCCGAAGGCAGTCGCCCAACCAACTGAGCCACCCAGGCGCCCTTATTCTGTGATTTTATACATCATATAAACCACTCTAATTTCTTAAAGCTACTTGTTTGGATTCTAAAATCTTCCATTGGTAACTTCTAAAAATTGCCATATAGTAAACACAAGGAGCAATAGGAAATTTTTCTTCCAAGCATTGTAGACAATCAGACATACATCTAAAAAGGCACTACCTTTAATCAAAGATCATTCTAAATTCCCCTTGTTAGTAGGTACATTCATTGCTTGCATAATGTTCAATCCCACTAACTCCATACCCCTTCCTCCATTCAGATCCCCCTGCACAATTTCCCTATAGCCCTGGAGAAAAGGCAATGCCTTTCCACTGTGATTCTCAAGTTAGGAATGTGTTTTGAAGTGCATTAAGAGTTATCTTGTTGTTTAATTGTGAAGTTGACGAAGTAAGGTTTTCCTGTCATGAAAAAGCCTATGTAATATCAAGTGCTTACCTGTCTTCTCAAATATCTATGCCACCCAATTTATTTAACCATTCTTTGGCTTTTGAACTAGATTTCTACCATCACATATCTCCAGTCCTGATGACACAAAAAAACACAAGGAAGTCAAAGATATAGCAGAGACGACTGAGCTTTCAGAAGTACAGGCAATCCTAGGAGACCCTTACTTTGATGTCTTGACAATCTGTCTTCCGAAGAGAGAAAAGTTAAGTAGAAGAGGGGTAGAAAGAACAAAAAAAATTAAGGAAGTAAAAAAGGAGAGGAACTTAATGGGCTTCATACTGGTAGTCTATAAGTAATGCTTCATGAAATAATTAGTTTTTCCAAATGTATTTCATCATTCCTTAAATCAATAATAAAAATCTTTTTATTATGTACAAGTCCAACTTAGTATACTTCTGTTCAACTTTAAGTATGTAGTGGTTAGCTGTAGCATGAGAATAATTTAAGAGGAGAATGATATTTGAAAAAATTTAAAAGACAAATCTAAATCTTACTCTGTTCTTTTGAAGATCCCAAAGATGTTCAATCAAGATGGTTTACTAACAGAATAATAGAATGACAAACTTTTCATCAGTAAAAATTTCTAAGTTACATATTATATCATTATTGATTAAATTGTAATCAAACCTGTCATTATTTGAAAATAATTTCCTATGGTCTGTACATTTCATAAATCCTTTATATGATTTTTCAAGACCGAGGCTAGTTTTTAGCTTATGTGGCTCATGTTTCTCAGTGAACTTTTTTTTTTTTTTAGATATAGAATACTTCAAGAATTTGTGTGTTATCCTTGTGAAGGGACCATTCTAATCTTTTCTATATCATTCCAATTTTAGTATATGTGCTGCTGAAGCGAGCAGTTTTGATGATAATGTTCAACACTTAAATTGAAAGAAGACTTTTTCAATGCATACGAATATGAGTCAAAACAAAATGATATGGGACACTTGGGTGGCTCATTCGGTTGAGCGTCTGCCTTCAGCTCAGGTCATGATCCCAGGACCCTGGGATCAAGCCCCGCATTGTGCTCCCTGCTCAGTGGAGAGCCTGCTTCTCCCTCTCCTTCTGCTGCTCCCTCTGCTTATGCTTGCTCTCTCTCTCTTTCTGTCAAATAAATAAATAAAATCTTTAAAAAAAAAGAAAATTATATTGGGGATATAAAGGTTTGTTACATTAAGTAATGATGATGCCTACTGGCTTACAAAAATTCATACTACATTTTGTGTAACTATTTTATAGCTAGAAGCTTGAGAATTTGAGTACTTACACAGTGGGAGAGTACAAATGAACACCTATGCAGATGTCTACTATAACAACAGAACAACCAATATGCTATATGATAGAAAAAAAGCAAAGTGAAGTACTGATTGTAAGTGGTGCTTGATTTTATTAAGCCAAGAGAACACTATTACTGAAAGTCTGTATCTGACTAAGGCAAATTGTTTTTTTGTAATCATGTTCATGAGCTGTCTTGTGGCTACCAGTCAAGATCTGCCATTCACCTAAAGGACGTAGAAACCTTGAAAATGTTAGTTAGGTGATAACCTGATCCACACTGAAGAACCTTTAATTTAGAAGTCTCCACCGTTTTCTCGGAAATGCTCTCACATGTTCACAAGAACAGCCGTGGAACTGTGACAATGTCAAAAGTCAACCTGGTACACAAACTCCTTTGAAATCTTCAACTGTGTCATTGCATATATCTAAATGAAAATCTAGTGATTATCTCATTGAAAATATTTCTAAAATATCAACAAAAATGAACTTGCCCTTCCATCATAGATATCTATTTCCTGAAGGTATATGTTCTTTTAGCTGAAAACACAATGTAATATTTGCCTTATGTTTAGGAAAGGTAAATCCTATTTGTGGTATTTTGGTAGGACCATGTGTAGCTGTGATGCTTCATCGTCCTATACAACTAAAATTCTTCAAATTGAAATTAATTACTGGACTTTATTTCTTGCATATGCATCCATCTTGGGAGAGGTAACACATTAGACTGCTTTTGCCATCATTTGTTAGTGTGAATAAGTTTATCGGATCTTTCTTCACCAGTGCTTTAGACAGGGCCTCCAGGAAGATGGGTTTAGAGAAAGCATAACTACTTTAGAAAAGTATAAAACAGACTAGGAGGGGAATGCTAAAGTTACCAAAACAAAGACAGAATAATATAAACTTCTGCCTATAATTTCCTTTCATTTTGGTAATCTATAGCAACATCCTTAGTAAGAAAGCAATGACAGAACCAGCTGTTGACAGATTATTTTTCTATAATCCATATTAACTGAACACAACATGCTGACACAATATATCTTCTACTTTGGGATGTGGGGAAAATTTTTAAATGTCAGTAAATGACTTGTTGAAAAGGGAGAAAATTCAGATACATAATTTCTCTTTTCTTCCCTTTGCTGGATTGACTTTCCAGGTAAGTGCTTTGGAAATGACTAAGAAATAAGTGGTATCATTACAAAAGAAAAAAGAACAGCTGAGGAATAGCAATTGCCTTTTTGTTTCTAGGAACAATTACATAGAGTCTTAATCAGGTCATTGGTGAATTTTTTTAATTAAAGTATTCTTAAGCTTATGGAATTTCTAGGTCATATTAGAATATGCAAAATTTGTGTTTATACTTAGTTTGGCCATATGCAACCTTTTTAAAAGAGTAGTTGATACTCATTCTCTAAACTTTCCTACCTCCTATTCTTTTTAATATGCTGTGTTCTGATTTCTTTCCTCATCACTCCACTGAAACTGCTCTCAGTAATGACATTGTTGACTTCTGACCCGACAAATTCAACAGATCCTTTCCAGTATTCCCTTTGTTCCATTTGATGCTGTTCATTCATCCCTTCTTGATATTTCTTCTTGTCAGTTCTGTGATTTCTCTTGGTCCCATTTTCTCTTAGTGTTCTCACCACCTAAAAGTCTAAATCTCAGTCTCCTTTGTGGATTCCTCTTCCTCCGTATACTCATCATACACAGGTGTACCTCAGAACTCCACCTTCTAGTCTTCTCATTTCTTATACATCCTTAGATGATCACACCCACTCACTCCGAAGATTTACTTATCGTTCCTGACTGTTAGGAACATAGAGTCTAAAAGTGTAGCCCTTCCAAGTCCAGAGGTGAAGACTGTCTAGTGACTGGAACTGGGGACAATGGAAAATAGCAGCACATCATCTCTGTATCTTATGCAAAGCCTTGTTTCAGACCATCATCGTCTCTCACTATGTGCCAGGCATTGTCAAGAGAAGTGTATATGGAAAGTTATATAAAATAAATCAAAAGGTCATGATATTCTACTTGTCTAGCATAAATCTACTCATAGGAGTGATTGAATAACCATTGGCTAATTGTTTGGGTCTACTAAATAGGTCATAGGAAGTTCATCTGGTCTAGCAACTTCCTAGTATTACTCAAAAATTTTTAAAAAAAGATAAGAACAGATGCTGTTGTAGAGGTCATGCCAAGAAAATGTGAAGCTTTGAAGCTTTTCATTTCCTAGTAACTACCACCATTACCTCTTCAAATTTCAAATTGAATGTTTGTCAGTATTAAGTCAGTGAGACAAGCTGTTCATGCCACAAATTCATCATATTCTATAAGTATACATGACAAATGCATCTTAGTTAGAATGTTCTTTTTAGAGTAAAACCTTTCGGCAATTAGCTTAAAAGAAATTGTTATTTCGTTGGTAAGTGTATGGAACCCCTGCTTGTAGAATTCATAGAATGTGACAACCCAGATTGTATATTCAGTGATCTATGGATCATTGTAGTACTGTGGATCAATATGACTAAGTTACATGTTTTCCCTAAGAATGGTTATCCCAAGAGTATGGTTAATTTGGAAAAGGAAATAATAGAGGATGAAAATATATACTTTCTCCTGGGGCCTAGAACTAAATAAAATAAGTAGTAATGCTGTCTTTATTTCAAAATATCAGAATATAAATAGGTCACTAAACTTTCTCAAATATCCCCCTGTTCCAAGCCATGCTATCTATGAGATGTACCTCCAGCAGCTATGCAATATGTACTGATATTTATCTGTGACTACCTGGACCAGAAATGGTCAGAACAGTCAGTAGAGATTAAGTAATAAAAATCGAAAGAGAAGAAATGACAAACAGGAGATGCAGACAATGTGTCCTAATGGCCTTCCTGTTGACTGTCCAGGTCTTCTATAGTGCCTGGATATCTTGCCCCTGTGTGTTCTTTAAGATAGTATTGCATCCTTTCAATAAAATTCCTGCTTTGTTTGAACTAATTTGTATTGTATATATGTGTTTGTAGCCTACTCTTTGCCTGCCAAAAAAAACCCCATTTCATCTGGGAGCAGCCTGGTCTTTTTAGAGCTCTTTTTGTTCCTTTTCTCTGCTTCTCAGTCTTACTCTACTTATATAGTTTCTGTGGAAGGTGCTATTTTTTTTCTATAAACCCTATGCAATGACTATAGTCGACTACTGCAGAGATTGGCACTTGGCTAGGTCTAGACCAATCACAGCCCTTCCTTAGTATTTCTGGATCTGTAAGTAAGAAGAGCATTAGACCATTTTCTCACCACTGGCAAATTTTTCAAATATAAAACTCAATAAATTCAAGCATTTTTTCCCACTAATGCAAGTCTGCAGTACAAGACTATGAAGCCAACAAGTGAAGCACAATGAGGGGAGAAACTGACTAGCTGCATCTTTGACCTTTTTACCCTTTATTTGTTTAAACCTTTCTTAGGTTTTCTGAGCCAATAATTCCCATATGTGCCTAAGCTTGTTTAAATTGGCTTTCGATTAGGGTTGCCAGGTTTAGCAAATAAAAATACAGGATGTCCAGTTAGACTTCAATAACACATATATAATGATATTGGCATATTTGGGATAAACTCACACTAAAAATGTATTCATGGTTTATCTGCTTCTCAGGTGTAACTGGACATCCTGTATATTTCCTGGAACCATTTGATCAATTGTAACTGAACTAATCCAGTTGCTTTCTGGGACTTAACAACCAAAGAGTCCTATTTCATATAGCACTTTAGCTATATATCCCTATTTCAATCAAACTAAGTACACAGGAAACATATTTTGTGTTTTCTAGGAAAATATACATAGCCTAAATATTATCTCACAGCTCAGATTTGTCCTACACAACTTTTGAAACTATCTCTCAACAGAATATAAAGGTAACTTTGAAGTGAGCATCTTAGTGACCCAGGAGCCTTAATGTATATTTGAAGTCAAGACTCTGAGAAATGGATTTTATGTTCTCTCAAAGCTGGAACCCTGGAGTGTCAAAGCCAAATAAGTACTCCTGGACAAATCACTTAATCTTGCTTCTTCTGTCTCCTTATCTTTACATTGTAGGTACTATTTCTTCCTAGTCTTCCAGAAGTGTCACAGTGATTAACATTTATGGACTGCTTTGAAGATGAAAATTCCACATCTTGTTAAGCATTAGCAAGATGGCAAATAATATATAATTATGGTGTGTACCTGCAATAATGTAAGAGCACATGTGTTTGCACAGTTTTAATAATAATTTCTGTGAAAGAAAAGCATGAGGCTCAGTTCTCACTTTAATTTGATAAAATGTTTTGCTTTGGTATCATAGTCATAGGAAAGGTTATTTGAAAAAAGAAGTGAAAAAGTAAATGTAAATATTTTCCAATATTTGGTCTACAAGCAATTTTTCTTCATAAAAATCTCATTGTTCTTAATCACAAATGGCCAAATGTTTTCTTTTCAAATAAGGTCTACCATTAAGATTGCTTTTGAAAGCATGCATTAAGACAGAGGGATGGGAAGTTGCTATAATTTTCAGTTCATGTTACTTCTTGAGTACTGTCACTTCTCTATATAAAGCTATAGAAAGTGAACATTAGCCCTTTAAAGGAGTCATATTTCAAGGATCAGGTGGGGAAGACAGAAGTGTTGGATGCACCTCACTGCACTGCTGTTCATCCCCAACACTTTGCACAATGTGAGAATGTTTAATAATTCCAACCCAACCTACAGATAAGAATCTCTGGTGTCACATCACAACTGACAGTGCTGGTGTGAGATTTGCAGTAAAACAATATTCCAGCTGTAGCTTTCATTTACAGAAATAAAACAGCAGAAGAAGAGGGAAAAGGCCAGGAGAAGATAAACACTTTCATCTTGGAGCAATGCTTACATTAAATTATAATCGCTATACTCAAACAAGGAGAGAAAATCCAACATCAGGACCTAAAGCTAACATGTATTATATCATTTGTAATCTATTGCTCTATCTGTATTTTAAGCTAGCCAGTTAATGTTTAGTTATCCAGAGAGCCCACCAAATATAAATAAGCTCTTTCCCAAATAAAGTCTATGGCAACTGTGGGACAGGCGGCCTTCTTTTTCTCCCATTAATCACTAGAAACTTCACACGGCGTGAAGGTCTCAAGGGATATTTCTGGCTGGGAAAAAGATCCTCCCTCCTCAGTTCTAATCAGTCCATCCCATCTGTAATGGCTTTAGAAAATTGTTAATGACATAAAGTGACAGTCGAAGGGCTTTTTGGTCTGTCAGTGTAGGGTTACTATGAGCTCTCTAACAAACTACTACATACAGGCCTCAAAGCTGCTGGAAAATGATCTGGATTACGAAGGAATAAATTTGATATGTTAGCAATCACAAGTGGGAACTGAAAAGAAAGGCTTCCTTAATACGGTTCTTTCAGGCTATAATGGGAAATACGAAGATAAATCTGGCTCAGAGACAAACCCACATAAGACTGCCTCGAGCACTCAGAATATAGATCTCGGTTATGCGATGTGTAAAACACACAATGGCCTGAATAAGGAGCTAAGTATATAAGTGCAAACAAACCCGTTTTTATAGTTAGCATGGCATTTTGAATGGAGCTTTAAGCCTAAAGGACACTCTCCTACTTGCAGATGAAGATGGGGAATGTAACAGTAAGTACTGTTTTTATATATAGAAGTCTAATAAGAAAATGTTCTAGAAAATTATGAACATAAATCAAATTAAACCTGAATTTTTCTTTCCCCATAAAGATTGGAAAACCTTGCTTTCCCTAATCTAAAATACTGCTTTTCTTCAAGTTCCACTAACTTGCTTTGGATTCATGGAATTTCTGAACAGAGATGTGGGAATGACTACAATTTGAGGTATCTGTTAAATACAGCAACATGACATCACAAGGTATAATCTCATTCCTTGCATTATATAAAAGTTCTGCATAGAATCGATAAATAAATGCATATCTGGGAATTTGAATCAGTTAAAAATAGGCAGATAATAGATACGGAAATGGAAATTTAGAGAATTTTTTTAAAGGCTAATTTTATTCTAACGCAGTGGAACATTTTCTTTCATGTATTTTTTTTCCAATTTCTAGAACATTCACCTCATTAAGGTGTCACAAAAAGTGACAATATAAACAGTTTCCCACACATCTCCTGTAGGTTGTGCTAAGGACTATAAAAATATTATATTCTGACAATTTCACAGATCTTACAAGATTAGGTCAAAAGATTTTTACTTAGTAGAGAAATTTCTACAGAGAATAGCTAGGTGATATTTTCTCTAAAACCGAACATGTTCAATAAGATACAAGAAAGGATTTTATCTCAATATAAAATAATATCTATTGGTGAAAGAAAATGTGGAGGATAATTTCTTATTCATCTAAGATAGTTTAACAATAATTCTACCTGGAAAATTCCATTTTTTACCAGATAGTTCCTATAAGTAACTTCCAGCTCTGTGATTCTATAATTTGTGACAATTTCACTCAGGTAAATATCATCCGGTAAGAATAGACAACCAGCTAATAGGCCTGAACCAGACTAGGGTTGTGCATTGGAAACAGGAATGGCATGAAGAGAGAATAAGAATAATTTGTCAATGAATAATTTTCATTGAGCTAGGTAGTGGATTTTTAACTGATTCCCTTTCCATTGTTGAATGTTTTATATTATCTCTGAGAACCATAGCCAGGACTGGGAAATCACTGGCATACTAAGTTCATGTCACTTGGCTTTAGAGTAGGTCATAGGCTATGGAGACCTACGCTAACTCTTTCAGACGACTATGAGGGGCCATCTCATAAATATCTATTTCAGTGTTCTAAAATGATTAAATGACATCATGATGACTTAGTTTAAGGAAAATGTTACATGAAGGCCCTAAATGGCACCCTGGTGGTCTGAAAGAGTTAATGCAGTTTCCTTAAGTGGCCAATTCAGTGTTAGTTTGCAATGAAGAGAGCAGGGAATGTGTCCCAATAATTCACTGATAGCTTCATCTAATATAAGTATATTAAGTTGAAAGAAGTCATTTGAAGGAGTCTATAATAGAGCAGGTGGCAATTCTGATTAATACAACAGCTCTGCTAAGGAAGGAAAAATGGAGCCTATGGAAATTCAATACCCTATGGAGAAACATTGAAATGATGCTCCTCTTAAAGAATATCTCAAGAGATCATGATGCATCACCATATATTATGTTCTTCTGAATTACAGCTGAGCTTTATGTGTAACACACTGTGAGAGCAAATAATACATTGTACTTGTGTTTTAATAGCAGAGACTGTAAAACTAAGAGAATGTTTTTTCTAATTTTTCAATGTCTTCAATATCATAGAACTATAATACATCAGAATAGCAGATAGCAATTAGAAACTAATCTCTTCTTATATTACATGAATGTTCTTACTACAAAAGTTATAAAAATGTGACCATTTTCTTTGAGGTTTCATATTATTAGATCAAATTCTACAGTCAAATTGGGCATAGAAAATGGTGAGAAAATACAGAGAGAAATAGCAGATAAGCTGAAGAGAGATAACTTTTAGCATACAGGTAGTGTACACATTTTGGCCTTCAAAAATAATTTGGTTAAATGAATCAATTAATAGAAGCATAGAAACATGGAACAAAAGGAACTAATCACTAATCTTTTATTCACCTTAATATTATCACATGTATAAGCACATATATAAATATGTATGTAAAGCCCAGAAATAGTTCAAGTAGAAGCATATTTAAATATATATAACAGAAATTTGTTATATGAAAAAAGAGACCTTTCAAATCTATGAGCAAGACAAGGATTTTGGAAGTCAGTATAAAGTAATTATGAGGAGAATAGATTCTCGGGTCATACCTCTTGGTTCTAATTTTAGCTCTTCTGTTTAATAGCTGTATTACCTTGAGCAAATCACTTAACTGTTCTTCACCTTCTTTATCTGAATGTTGGAGAGCATAACACTACCTACCTTGTTGGATTGTAAGAATTAACAGAGGTAATAATAAATGCAAAGCATTTGGCAGAGTTTCTGGCTCATAGTAAAGCACTATGAATACTAGAGCTTATTATTATTCAATAAATGGCTAACCACTTAGAAAACAACAGGGTGTTCCCCTGTCATATCTATGAAAAATAAAATCAGATGGATTAAAGTATTACATTTTAAAAGTATAACTATAAAAGTAGAAAAGACAATATCTCTGAATATTGATAATCTTGTGTTAAAGCAAAGCGGGTAGCACAAAGCCATAGACCTATGGAAGACTGCTTAAATTTTAAACTTCTGATGGAAAAAAATATTTATAAAGACAAAGGATCCACAGAAGAATAGAAAAATATTTACAGTGTATAATACAAAGGGTTATCATAATTTATATAGAGATCTTACTATCATTTTCCTATAAAATATTATATCAAGTAGATATTAAACATAAAAAGATGGTATATCTTATAACTTCACTGCTCTTTCTAACCTCAGAGATTTCTCAAACTCTTAGTAACTTTTTCCCACATGAAGGAAACAACTTAAATGGTACTTCAGCTGGAAGATCTTTTCTGATCAATCTAAATGAGATCTCCCTAAATTTCTTTCCCATGGCATTATTTATTCCTTTCTATCATAGCTCTTGGTTTTCATCACACATGTATGTGCGTTGATTTCTTCCCCTTTTCCCTCACTAGACAATAAACTCATGGGGATGGACCATAGAGTATTTGCCACTCTGCGGTCAGCCTCTAGCATATAGCAGGCATTTGAAGTAATGAAAATGAATATCATAAAGGGTCTTGTACACCACGTTAAGGCATTTAGCTTTCATAGCTAAGATAGTAATAGAAGAATTTTAAGCAGGATAAATCCTTCTTGGGCTTCAGTGGAGGGTGGGTGGGGAATGAACTGGAAGGGAACATGACTGGAAGCCAGGTGGTGGATTAGAAAAGGAATTGAGACAATCCAAGAAATTATGAAGCTCTAAACTAAGGAAGTTTAATGAAAATATGGAGAAGAGAAATGAGACTATTTGAAATTAGACTATTTTAATTGAAGCAGAGTACATCTAGGGAAATAATGAGAATGAAATTTGATTTTGGATTTTAAGCCAGATTGTAAACCTCTAATCCTATATCAAGACATTTGTAATTCTTTAAGGAGTAAAAAGTCAATGACAAATTTTGGAAATAGGGTTTTGTTTTGTTTTTTTTTTGTTTTGTTTATGTGTTTAAACCATTTTAATTGGCAGTACTAAGTTATTGGGATATAGGGAATAGACTTCTGGGGCCATACAGAAGTTGAATATTTGGTTTTATGAATCAATACTCCCCAACTCAGCCATAAATCTTTAGGTCCAAGGTCATCTCAGTGAAGACATTTTGGAATTCTGGTAATTATCATGAAATGAACTTCCTTTATGATTATCATCACTACTGCCACCACCATCAGTAATAATGGCAGCAGTGACAGCAACAACATGAACACATTTATTGAGCAATTACTCCGTATAAGGCTCTGCAGTGTGTTCTTGAGTACAGAGAAATCTGACATACTCCCTGACATTAAAGAGGGTAGAGTATATGCATTGAAATACATTAGCCATGTGGAGTAGCATGTGATAAAATGAGTTATAGGAAAGTAATTGCTGCCAGAGTTCAAATAAGAGAGTTGAGCATAGTTGAAAAGTCTTTAGGAAAAGCTACATGGAGGAGGTGAGACTTGAATAGGCCTTCAAGGAAGGAACAAATTAAGATAAATATAAAGGAAGGGCAACTACTCAGACAGCATAGTAAGAGCAAAAGTGGAGGTGGAGTTCCCACATCTGTTTTAAGGACAAGCAGACATGTGGACAAATACTTTGACTAAAGCATCAAGTTTATAAAGGGAAGTAAAGGAAGTGTTCAGAGAATTGGATGGAAACAGATTATAAGGTGTCTTTGATGTCAAACTAATGATGGTTTATTTTGAATAGACTTACGATCACTTATTTCAAGGAAAGTGGAAAATCAATTACAAATTTTGAGCAAAGTAGCTACTTGTGGAACGTTGTTTTTTAGAATTTTTAGAGGATGAATCTAATGAGCATGTTCTGGTTTCATCTTAGAGATGAAAATTCATGTTGATAAGACCAGTTACTATGGCAATATTTTAGGGGAAAAAAGAGAACCTTATGTGAGAAAAGAGGAGGAAATAATATGAGATTTTTTTTCTTACCTTTTATTATGAAAAACTAAAAAATAAAAAAGTAGATGGAATAATATAATGAACCCCCATATATTCACCACTGAGCTTCAAAAGGATCAATTCATGACCAATCTTATTTTATCTCTCTTCCTACCTATCTCTTTACCTCTAGGTTTTTTGAAGTCAATCATCAATACCTTTAACTTACATATATTTGAGTATGAATTTCTAAAATATAAGGACTCATTAGTGAACGTAACCATAATACCATTATCATACCCAAATAATTAATAATTTCTTCACAATCCCAAATATGTTCTTAGTGGTCAAGTTTCTAATTTTTATATGAGTTTTTTTATAATTCATTTCTTTGAATCAGTATCCAAATAAGGTCCTTTTAGTGTAATTAGTTAATGATGTTTCTTAAATATTTGTAATCTTTAATTTCATCTTACATTTCTTTTTTAATCTTGAACTTTATTAAAATGACAGAGACAATATTTGCTGATTTCATACTCATGGTAATATTTATAATGTTCTTCTGTCTCCTGTATTCCCCACAAAATGGTGGTTAAATTTAAAAGCTTGAACAGATTTAGATTTTTTTTTTTTTGACAAGACTTGTTTATAGGTTGTGCTGTGTACTATCAGGGGACACATAGTATTTGCCTGTTTCTGTGTGTGTGTGTGTGTGTGTGTGTGTGTGTGTGTGTGTTATAGGGTATAATGGGTTTCTTTCTTTACTTTAAAAAATTATCATAAACTCATGTTAAAATATATTTGATGCATTTCAATCTATTGCAATTATCCTTATTAATGTTCAGATTGTCCTATCTTTGTCTGATTGGGAACCTCTTTAAATTGACTTCTGCGTCTTTTTGATACAACCTTGGTGGACTTTGAGAGCTTTCTAACTCCCTTACATGACAAGATGTTCCAGGATCATCTTTTAAATTTTCTACCCAACACTCAGAATCACCCATTCTCCAAGAAGACTTTATTACTTGTGTTGTGAAATGGTAGTTAAAGACTACAAATGTGGGGCACCTCGCTGGCTCAGTCGGCTGGGTGTCTGCCTTCAGCTCTGGTCATGCTCTCAGGGTCCTGGAATCAAGTTCCGTATCAGGCTCCTTCCTCAGCTGGGAATCTACTTCTCCGTCTTCCCCTATTGCCTCTCTCCCCCTTCTCATGTTCTCTCTCTCTCTCAAATAAATAAATAAAATCATTAAAAAAAATTTATGAGTTTGTTGTGAGTTCTAATTCAAATTCAGGTGTACATGGTTATTACCTAACCTTATTGATCTTATATTTGTTTTCTGTTTTTCTCATGCCAACACTCCTGGTTTTCCATGATAATCATATAAAACCTTATTTTCTTTCTCCTTTAGTACAAAGACAACAGTCTTATAGTAGCAATACAACACTGCTCCCTATAATATAAATCCTCATAATGTATGGTTAGTTATTTTTTTGGACGTCCGAATATATTCAACTAAGGATATACAGACAAATTGTATTTTAAAGTCACTGTAAATATTTTCTCTTTTTGTGTTAGGTCACTTGTTTCTCCATGCCTGGATTCCATACTGTTTTAACTGCAGAAGCTTTATAATGTGGGCCAGTATCTTCTAGGGATAGGTTATTCTCATTCTTCTCTTTTTCAGAGTTATCTTTTATTTCAGGGTTACTGCTACCTTTTTATATTTTATTTTTCCAAGTGAACTCCGTTTAGCTTTAAGGAAAATAAAACCCTAACGATATTTTATTGTGTTGATGTATTTATGTTGTTAAGTCTTCCCATCAAATAACATAGTATGTTTTTTCGTTCATTTACTTCTACTTTTGTGTCTTTCAGGATTATTTTGGAGTCTTCTGGATATGAGAGATATTAAAAAGGTGAAACAATAGGACTGGAATAAAAGGGGAGAAGTAGAGAAAACCATGGTTTCCATACTTTTTGGAGAATAATTAATTTGTTGGTTGGTTTGACAGAAATGGGATTATTTGAAGAGATCAACACAGGGAATAATGGTGAGTTTTCATTGTAGTACCAGATCTGAGTTCTGTCTAAACCTTACTGGCAATTAACTATATCAATCAAATTTATATAGGAACAAATATTATTGAAATAAAATTAGAAGTAATCCCTGAAAGAGTAAATCACATAATTATTCATCCTACTTAGTCACATGACATGAAAAATTGTTCCTCTTAGAGCTGTGTAGTTCCATGCAAAATTGTAGAGATTTTCCTCTACCGCCTTTTCACGTGCTTCTCATACTGTAACACCTTCTTTGCAACTTCCCTACCCCTACTGCCACCACCCCATTCTGGATTTGAATGTCTATATCATGCTGTAGTCCTTCAAACAGCGCCTATATCAGAAATGAGGGCCCCCGCCTCTGTCACCCGCCTGTATCTACTGGCTACCAAATCCTGTTGAGTATACCTCCTAAAAAAAAGCCAAACAAGGAGATTGAGTCTACATCCTAAAAAGCTCTTGAAAAATCACTTATTCCTCTCCATTATCATTGCTTATGTCATTGCTTTACCCAGAACATCATTTTCTCACCAATTATAGTGAGATCAACTACTCATTACTCATCTTGCTTCATTTATCCTCTTGTTTCCTTTCTTATGTGACTACATGTGGCAATATTTATCCTATTTATATCTTCAAGCCATTTTCTGTACTGTTATCTGAGTCATCTTTAAAAATACAAATTAAATACTTCTATGACCCCCATTGTCTTTTTAAATTTAAATTCAATTAATTAACATATAGTATATTATTAGTTTCAGAAGTAGAGTTCAGTGATTCATCAGTTGTATATAAATGCAGTGCTCATTACATTTCGTGCCCTCCTTAATGCCCATCACCCTGTTGCCCCATCCCCCCCCCACCTCCCCTCCAGCAATCCTCAGTTTGTTTCCTATGGTTAAGAATCTTTTATGGTTTGCCTCCTCTCTGATTACATCTTGTTTTATTTTTCCCTCCCTTCCTCTATGCTCCTCTGTTTTGTTTCTTAAATTCCAAATAGGAGTGAAATCATATGATAATTCTTTCTCTGATCAACTTATTTCACTTATCATAATACCCTCTTGTTCCATCCACTATGACCCCCATTGTTTAAGCAAATTCCCAATGGATATTCTAGAAAATGTCCAAGGGTCCCATGACAAATACTGCATATTATATTCTTAAGAGAATCACAGGGTAAATTGACTATAAGAACCCCTTCTAGTAGAGAAACTTATTTAAATGTGATCAATTTTATGGCCTGGATTTGTGTGATTATGGACTATTTTAAATACACCTATCAATTTTTTGTCAATCAATTGTTCTGAAGACATAATTTAGGATATACTGACATAAAGAATAAAGTTCAAACTTCGTTATTATGAATGACTTTAGTATTGCTGTGGCTTCATCTTCCATGGCTCCTTCATATTCCTAATATTCCATCAATGGTATAGCTTTACACAACACCGGTGCACAGTTCATACTCATACACACTGTCGACAGTTCTGAACTTGCCATCCTAATCAGTCTCTTTGTCTTTTTGTGTATGCAGTACCATTTTTCCGCATTTATTTTGATCCCATCATCAGCCTAATAAATTCCCACTTGTCCTTCAAGAGCCAGTTTAGATGTTACCTCCTCAGTACCAGTTTGAACATCATCTACCCAGAGACAAAACAGAAGCGGTATGATGACTCAAAGAATACATGCAAAGTGAGACAAAAGCCAAAAACATACCTTCAGCAATGCCTATATTTGGGAATAAGTCACCTTTCTTCAGCAAGAAGCCCCATGAAGGAGACTGAGAAGGAATTTTTAGATTTATAGGATGAAAAGCAATGGGCATTTTGTTCCAGAGTCCAGCTAAAGTGAAAAATTGTTAATAGAAAGGCTCAAATACTACAGTTATAGATAGGAGAAAGAAGAAAACTAAAAAGACACAGAATCTTATTGATGATCTTAATGAAACAGTTTGAGGAGAGTTATTGAATACTGCTAGAAAACTATGGTCCTTTATCCACTACCCTCATACTCCAGGAATACACAGAGGACTTGAAACTCCATTCACCACCACGGAACACACACACACACACACACACACACACACACACACACACACATACACTTCCATATAAAGAAAACCAGATGGATTGGATTGACAGTTTGGGATGAAGTTTAAGAAAAGAAGGTAAAGGATCCTGGGGTGGAGGTCATTGAGGAGGCATGGCAAATGAGAAGGAAGCTATTAGAAAAGGGACTTTCCTCCCGATTCTCCTTGGAGGAGATGGAGATCCCGCTGAAGGGAAAAAGTAAAGAACTTTTGTTCACCATTCTCTGTATTTGATGTGTACTTTGTTGTCTAATAGGGACAAATTTCCCACAATTTCAAATGTTAAGGGGTTAATAAACAAGTTACAAAAGAAAGAAGATAGTGCTATAGCTTGAAAAGAAAGTAGAATTGAGGAAAGGATTTTGCTAGCCTGAACGAAGGAGACAGGAGAAAGGAACGTGCTAAACAGGCAATAGAGAGGAAAGAATTAATGGAGCAGAGTACTAGAAGAAGGTATTTATATATTTGTGTTTATGTGGTATGTGCATATATAGTGTGTGTGTATGTGGTGTGTGTGTGTGTGCGTGAGATGTGATGTGGATGAGCGAGGGATTAGATCATGGTAATATGATAATATTTTTATTTCACATTCAATTCTTTGAACAATAACTCAGGTTTATAAACTATTAATGTTTGATATCCCTATACACCTCTCCCATGCACTGATCCAAGAATGTTGCCACCTTCTCACTATAACGGTATATGGATCCCATTTGTCTTACATTTCCACAAATATTTTTTTTTTAATTTTTTTTTAAAGATTTTATTTATTTGCAAGAGAGAGAATGAGAGACAGAGAGCATGAGAGGGAGGAGGGTCAGAGGGAGAAGCAGACTCCCTGCTGAGCAGGGAGCCCGATGTGGGACTCGATTCCGGGACTCCAGGATCATGACCTGAGCCGAAGGCAGTCGCCTAACCAACTGAGCCACCCAGGCGCCCACATTTCCACAAATATTAAAAAAAAAAAAGCCTTACTCTATGGCCCTGTGGACATTTGAAGAGAAAATGTTCTTAGTATTAAACAGGCAAAGAAAAAGAAATGTGTTTTTTTATCTTACATATAGAAAACTCATATTAAAATTCTCTCTAGACATAGAACTGACCATATATGCTTTTGACTGTTCCTTTTTATTCTCAGTATACTGGCAACATGGAATACATTTTAGAGGTTGGACCACTTAGGGAATACATATGGAACCTCTGAGCAAAATAATCTGCTAGATATTTCTGTACTGTTTTCATAATTTAATGTTATTGAAGTCAGTCCTCAAGGAGGGGAAGAGTCACATATCTCTTTTTCATTTTGGAACAATCACAACATTATTTAATCAGTAGAGAATTTTAACTTTATTTCACAAAATCTTTAAGGAGTGGGATTTCTTCATGATCTATGAAATGAAGGTTGAATAGAAGTAATAGGAGGCCTCCTTGGTACATTGTCACTCAAGCATTCAGAAGTTTTATCCTGCCTGGAACATTCCTTACACATGATTCTTATTTCTCAGCTTCAAACTACACCTAGGAGGAATCTTTTGTTCTCAGTGCTGCCAAAGCTCCCATCTTCCAGCAGTGACCTCAGTTTAGCACCTGCTCATAAGATGTGTTTGCACATTGTTGGTACGTTTTGGTGACATGTATGTTCCCATCAAGGAGACTGTCATAGAATTCAGGAGATGTTAACATTTTTCCATCTGTGTGTGAAAGTGACGTTTCCTGTTAATTTTGTTCTTTTGCTGAACTCTCCAAGCAAAAGCCTTCTGTGGGAGGCGGGATGATGTCATTATAGTCATAGCATAAATTTTTCAACCTTTAGAATGAGACATATTGTGGCATATATTTCACTACTTTTAAAAGCAGTGAAATAAAAACTTGGAGGATGATGATATCAATTTTATATTTTCAAGTGTGGGGGTTTCCAGAGCCTTCAGAATGACTCCAGGGCTAAAATTGCCTCTGGCACATGGATTTCTTCTGTCGCCTTGGGAGAAGCAAGCCCATCCATGGACGTCTGTGTTTATGAGGCCAACAGATTTGGCTAGTTAATTTCAGAGGTATTGAGACTTTGTGCAGGCAAAATAGTCTAGCAGTAGTTATTTAAAAATAAAAAGAAATCAAACTTCTGATTTCGGTTCTGACATGGGAAAGCTGGGAAGTTGTCACTCCCATTTTTACAACCAAAAAAATGTTGAGCAAACAAAATCAATGACTTTTCTTGGGCCTATCAGAGGACTGTGGTTGCAGAACAAACTGGCATGCTGAAATCCAGAAAGGCAAATGTGGAGTCACAGTCTCCATCTCCTTTCCTTAAGAAGAAGCTACTAGAGTCATACATTGTTGGACACACTTAAATGAAAATTTTGATGAGTTGTTAGAGGCTGAGTCTGGACTAACTTGAGAGGGAGAGATTTCTTGGGGCTGTAGCCTTAAGAGGCCCCTCACACTTTCTTGCGTTCTTCCTCGAAGACCTAAGAAAGATCCCTTCTTGGCTCTCATAGGGGAGAGGAAGAGTAGCCATTGTGAAATACTCCAAGAATGTTCTCATAACAAAGGGCTACTTACTCTTCAGAGGAAAGACTTCACCAGAGTCTTAGCTACCTAAGGAAAGGGTATTCTCTCTACTCCAGCCTCCTGTAGCTTTTCGGTAATACCGAAGTGGGAATAAATATAAGAACTATAACTTGCAAAGGTTACATCCCAGGTGCACAGGCCCACTAAAAGACAGAGATGCATTCATAATATTGTACAATGCTTCCCTTTCCCAATTCCCTTCTATCACATGAAAACATATCCACTATAATAACGGTATTATTGCTTAAGTTGCTGAAAGACAGACTTTACCTAAGGAAGAGTTTTTAAAGAAGCCAAAGACAGTGAAGGAGACAAAAACAAGGACATCAAAGGAATTTGAAGCCTCTGGCACAGCTATAGCAATCATTAAACACAGCCCTACTCCTGGCCACCTCAACATAAAACCTTACACTAAAGGCCTGTTTACCTCAGTTTCTATTACCTGGTACATCATGTCTGGCTTTCAACAAGAAATTACAAAGCATGCTAAAAGTCGAGGAAAAAATGCAAGCATTTTTTTGAAGATAAAGCAAGCATCAGACCAGACTCAGATATGACACAGGTGTTGGAATTATGACACAGGGAATTTAAAATAACTATGATTGATATGTTCAAGGTGCTAATGGAAAAAGTAGACAGCATACAGGAATGTATGGGTAAAGTAAGCAGAAGGGTGGAAATTTTAGGAAAGAGTCAAAAGAAAATGATAGAAATCCAAAATCACCATAATGAAAATGAAGGATACCTTAGAAGTGCTCATCAATAAACTTGATACAGCTGAGAAAACAAGTGAACTTGAAGAGAGACACTATAAACTTTCAAAAAAGAAATGCAAAGGGAAAAAAGAATGAAAAAAAAAATGAACAGAGCATCCAGTAAGTGTGGCACGATTACAAAAAGTATAGCCTACATGCAATTGGAATACCAGAAGAAGAGAGAAGGTGCAGAAGAAATATGTGGGGGCACCTGGATGGCTCAGTCAGTTAAGTGTCTGCCTTCAGCTCAGGTCATGATCTCAGGGTCCTGGGATCGAGCCCCGCATCAGGCTCCCTGCTCAGCAGGGAGTCTGCTTCTCCCTCTCCCTCTGCCCCCGACTCATGCTCACTCACTCTCTCTCTCTCATATAAATAATTAAAATCTTAAAAAATACGTGAAGTAATAATGGTGAGGATTTTCCAATATTAGTAACAGACACTAAACTACAGATAGAGGAAGCCCAGAAAATACAAGTAGGATAAATAACAACAACAAAAAAATCCAGGCATATCATATTCAAACTGTAGAGAACCACAGACAAAGAGAAAATGTTAAAAAACAGCTAGAATTTAAAGATTCTAAAGACCCCTTACTAATAGAAGAAAAACAATAAAAATTACAGCACATATCCCTTCTTTAGATAGCAAGAAGAGAGTGAAGTAAAATATTTAAAGTGGAAAGAAAAAAAAAACTCAACTTATAATCCAATATCCAATGAAATTATTTTTCAGAAGGAGAAAATATAGACTTTCTCAGTCAACAATAATTGAAGGAATTCATCACTAATAGGCCTCTTCAAGGAAATTTTTTTTATTTTTAATTCTCTAGGGAGAGAGAAAATAATATTGTTCAGAAACTCATATATATAAAGAAAGGAGGAACATTAAAGAAGGAATAGATGAAGGCATTTTGTTAAAATTTAAACATCTTATTTTTCTTATTTTTAATTAATCTAAATGATTACTGGTTTTAGTCATAATAGTAATAATGTATTGGGTGATTATAGCCCATGGATAAGTAAAGTGAATAACAACAATATCATAAGGGAGAGAAAGAAATCAAGAGTAGTGTTACAAGTGTGCTGTGCTGGATGTGAATTGGTTTAATTTTATTTGAGATGGACATGGATTAATTAAAAGCGTATATGGCAAACTGTAGTGTAACCACTAAAATATGGTTAAGTATAATTGATATGCTGAGAGAGGAAAGGCAATGGAGTCATATAAAATGTTAAATTAAAACCAGACAATGCAATAAAAGTGGGAGAGAAAGGAACAGAGAACAAATGCAATGAAACCAAAACAGAAACATGGTAGTTATTAATCCAACTATATCAAAATACATTTTATTTTATTTTTAAGAATTTTTTTGGTAAAGATTTTTATTTATTTATTTGACAGAGAGAGAAAGAGAGAGAACACAAGCAGGGGGAGCAATAGAGGGAGAGGGAGAAGCAGGCTCTCTGCTGAGCAGGGAGCCCGACACAGGGCTGGATTCCAGGACCCTGAGATCATGACCTGAGCCAAAGGTAGATGCTTAACCAACTGAGCTACCCAGGTGCCCCTCAAAATACATTTTAAATATAAATGGCCTAAACATACAAATTAAAAGACAGAGATTATTTTATTTAACTAAAAGACAAAACTGTATGATATCTAGAAGAAATCCACTTTATGTATAAAGACTCAAATAGACTGAAAATAAAAAGATGGAGAGAGAAGTATCATGTTCCTACTAATCAAAAAAAAAAAAAAACAAAGATAACTATACTAATTTCAGATATATCTGACTTCAGAAAATTATTAGGGATTAAGACAGGCATTATATAGTATTAAAGGGTCAATTCTCCAAGCAGACATAACAATTAACACACACACACATATACACCACAGCAAAAAGCATTAAAATATGTGAGATTAAAAACTGACAGAATTTCAAGGAAAAATAAATCCATTTTTATAGTTGGAGACTTCCGCACCCTCAGCAGTAACTGATAGATAAAGCAGGCAGAAAATCAGTAAGGATATAGTTGAACTGAATAGCATTATGACTCAGCCTGAACTAATTAACATTTATAGAATACTCTGTCCAACACCAGCAGAATACATATTCTTCTCAAGGTTACCTGGAACATTCGTAATGATAGACCATATGCTCAGTCATAAAACATACCTTAAAAAATTAAAAAATAATTCATACCGGGTATGTTGTCAGACCACAATGGAATTAAACTAGAAATCAATAACACACAGAAAAAAATCCCAAATACTTGGAAGTTAAGCAAACACACTTTGAAATAATATATGGGTCAAAGAAGATATCTCGAGACATTTTAAAATATTTTGAACTAAATTAAAATGAAAATACAACCTATCGTAATTTATGGAATTCAGCGAAACCAGTGCTGAGAGGGAAATTTATAGCATTAAATACATTAATTTAAAAAATCTGTAATCAATCATCTATGTTTCCACTTGGGAAACTAGAGAAGGTAGACCAATTTAAGCCTAAATCAAGTCAGAAAAAAGAAATAATAAAAATCAGAGCAGAAATCAATGAAATTGAAAACAGGAAATCAGTAGAAAAAAATCTATGAAAGCAAAAGCTGATTGAAATTCTATTGAAATGATCAATACAATTGATAAACTTGTAGCAAGTTAACCAAATAAAAATAGGGAATAAACAAATTCACAGTATCAGAAAGGAAAAAAGGATCATCACTACTGGTCCCAAGGACGTTAATAGAAAAAAATAACAGAATATTATTAACAACTCTGTGCCTCCAAATTGATATAAAAAATGGACCAATTCCTTGAAAGATACAAACTACCAAAACTTAAAAGGAGACTATCTAATTTGAGTAGCTTGTATCTATTAAATAAATTGAATTAACATTTACTAACCTTTCAAAAAACAAAGCATTGGTCTAGATGGTTTCATTGGTGAATTCTACCAAACATTTAAGGAAGAAATTATACCAAACCTCCATAATCTCTTTCAGAATATAGATGCAGAGCACTTCCTAACTCATTCTTTGAGGCCAACATTACCCGTATACCAAAGCCAACAAGGACATTACAAAGAAGGAAAATTATAGATCAATCTCTCTCAAAAACACAGATCAAAAATCCTCAACAAAATATTAGCAAATTGAATTCAACACCATGAAGAGAATAATAATAGCAGTTACAGACCAGGAGAAATATTTGCAAAACACATACCTGAAAAGAACTTGTATCCAAAATATACAAATAACTCTTAAAACTCAACAAATAAGAAAACAAACAACCTAATTCAAAAATGAAAACAAAAATCTCACAAAAGAAGATATATAGATGGAAAATAAGTATATGAAAAGATGATCAATATCATTTGTCATTAGAAAATTCCAGATTAGAACAACAGTGAGATACTACTACATGCCTCTTACAATGTAAAATTCAAAAAAATTTAAATTTGAAAAAAAAAAAAAAAAACCCTGATAATACCAAAGGTCATGAGGATTCAGAGCAAAATTGCTGGTGAGATGGCAAAATGCTACAGTCATTTTGGAAGACAGTTGGAAAATTTCTTATAATGCTAAACATAGTCTTACCAGATGATCGTATCACAGACAGTCATGCTTCTAGATATTTATCCAAATCTTTTGCAAACTTATTCCACACAAAAGCCTGCATATAAATGCTTACAACAACTTTGTCATCACCAAAACCTAGAAGCAACCAAGATGTCCTTTAATAGGTGAATAAATAGTTCTATGTCCACACAATAGAATATTACTCCATGATAAAAATAAACTCAAGCCATGAGAAGACATAGATGAATTTTAAATACCAACTTTTAAGTGAAAGAAGCCAGTCAGAACAGATTATATACTATATAATTCTAATTATGTGACGTCTGGAAAAGGCAAGCCTACAGACAGTAGGAAGATCAGTGGTTGCAAGGAGGGAGGGATAAGAATTGAATAGGTGAAGCACAGAGGATTTATTGGGTGATGAAACTATTCAGCATAATCTGCAGTGATGGACATATAACATTATGCATGTCAAAACCCAGGGAGCAATGCTGTACAAAGAGTAAAACAATGAATGCAAATTTTAAAAAAATGTAGGAGGTCCCAAGATCTTAGGATGGAACGAAGTAGGTGATAAAAAATATAACCTTATTACCAGTATATGAAACAACCTCACTGAAGGTGGTGGGGGAAAAAGCACTGACTTAAGTAACTTTGGAAATAAGTAGAATTTGTAAGCCTAAACACAGAAGATCTGTGCACTTTTTTATAAAGATTCTCCCCCCCGCCCCATGGACTATGGGTTAACACTTCTGATACTGCCATACATGTATACTAGAAGTGAATAATTAAGTAAATAGATAGTGGATTATGGGAGTCAGCTTTCTTACTGTTGGAGTTAGAATTTACAAATAAGCAAAGGAAAGAGAATAGGATGGTCAATGTGTTAAAGGATTAGAGTTGGAAACATGAGTTATGAACTCATGTTTAGCTTAATATAGATACACATAGTTATAATATTTATAGATCTCTGTATATACATGGATTAATATGTGCACAGATATTCCTTTGCTCTGTTAGCTGAGAGGACCTAAAAGAAATGACACTCCATTAGCAAAGAATACACATAGTGTCCAGATCTTGATTTCTAATACCATTCTCCAATAAGAGGAACCATAGCTCCATAGAGAAATGATTGATTCTAGGTGTGAGGCAGGAAATATATAAGATGAACCTGGATCATCTTATAGTACCAGAAAGTAGAGAAGTGTTACATACCCCTACTCACACATACCCACCGCAGTCCATACACACACACTGATGGGGGTATGTTAAAAGGGACACAGAATCCAACTGAAAGAGATCTCAATAACTGGGAATAGAACCATGAACAGAGAAATAAAAAAGTAGCATGAGACTTTATTCAAAGTATAAAATAAATGCTCGTAAATCCATATTGATGTGAATAAGTGATTGAATAAATGAGAGAGAATAGATGAAGATCCCTTACATAAAAATTCCAAATAATTTGTGTACTTGCCCTCAAAGAAATGAAACGTAATTCCCCAGTCTTTGAGTGCTGTGCATAGCGACTCCCTTCCCAAAGTGCAGTATGGAAAGGGGTAAGAATAAGTACTTGACAGTGGGGAAGCCTGACAAACCATGTCAGCCAGATGATCAAGGTCCACATCAACAGTGATAAGTCATGTTGACAGTATGTAGATTGATATAATGTGAGGATAATGGTACTTCAATTCTATGATCTTCCACCCCCAAAAAACATATAACCCCAGTCTATTCATGAGAAATACATCAGACAAATCCCAGTAGAGGAACATTTTACAAAATACTTAATTAGTACTCCTCAAAACTGTCAAAGTCACCAAAAACAAGGGAACTCTGATAACTGCCAAAGTGAAGAGTAGCCTATGGAGACCTGACAACTGAAATGCAATGCAGGATCTTGGATGGGATTCAGGAACATCAATGAAAAAAGGACATTGAGTAAATACGAAGTCTTAATATTAAGTATGGACTTCAGTTAAAAATAGATATCAATATTGGTTCATTAATTGTAACAAGTGTACTATATTAATGTTAGATGTTATTTTTAAGGACAACTGGGTGCAGAGTTGTGCAGGGAAATCACTACTATCTTCATGATTCTTCTATAAATCTGAAATGTACTAAAAATAAAGTTTATTAACAAAATATGGTACTTACATGAAACAGAAAGAAGAGCCCCCAAATAATTAATGCTAATAAAAATTTTGCATCAAAAAACAAGGAAGGATATAATAATTAAATCATTCATCCTGATGAGTAAACAGTTTTAGAACTAGTAGTCAAAATGGAGATGACAAAAAACTTCCACATTTGTTCTCAATGTAGTAAGATAAATGAGAGAATAGACTATTCTTTCTAACCTATCTTTATTTTTACTGTGCAATTTATATGTTTACCTCCAACATCTTAAAATTCTTTGTTTTACATATTATTTCCCCTTATGATAAAATTAATGCATATTCATTGTAGAAAATTTGGAAAGCATCAAAAAGTATAGAGAAGAAAGTAATACCTACAATTTCACTACCCAGTTATATAAGAAGTTTTTTGAGGTTTTAGTATTTTATTTTCTAGCCTTAACATTTTATTTTATTAAATTTCAGATATCATGTAAGTATTTCTATAGTAATATGATCATATTTAAAACATTACTGAATCTCATTTAGGTAATTTTGTCCCATATTGTGTTCTAGAGTTTGAAGATGTGAGAACATAGCACATAAATTATGCCTAAATAATGATATTTTTGATTGCATGCATTTGCTAGCCAAATAAAATAAGTCAATTGAGTTTTAAAACTATCCAAACTGATTGACATCTTAGGTAGAGAGTCAATTTGATTGAAAATCCTTTTCACTTTTGAGGGAATCATTCATTCAATGAATATTTGCAAACTTACTATATGCCAGACTCTGGAAACAACAATGAACCAAAGAGAAAAAATTCCTAACTTCATAGAACTTATACTCTAGTGGTGGGAATTATCAGAACAGGAATTTTAAAAATGCCTCTCATTAATATGCTAAAGGCTTCAATGGAAAAATTAGACAACATGCAAGAACGGATGGATAATGTAAGCAAAGAGATAAATATTTAAGAGAGAATTAAAAAGAAATCCTAGATATAAAAAACAGAGTAACAGAAATACAGAATGCCTTCGTGGGTTCATCAGTAGACTGGACACAGCTGAGGAAACTATCCCTGAGCTTCAGGATATGACAACTGAAACTTTCAAAACTGAAAAGCAAAGAGAAAAAGACTGAAAAAATAAGGAATATCCAAGAACTGTGGGACAACAATAAAAGGTGCAACATATACATAATGGCAATACCATTTAAAGCATTTATGACTGAGAATTTCCCCAAACTAATGTCGGATACTAAACCGTGGATCCAGGAAGCACAGAGAACAATAAGCAAGATAAATTAAAAAATCCTATATGTAGGTATATCATATACGTTTTCAGGAAAATCAAAGATAGAGAAAAAATCCTGAAAGAAGCCAGAGGGAAAAAACACCTTACCCATAGAGGAACATAGGTAAGAATTATATTGTACTTCTCAGAAACCATGCAGGCAAGAAGAGAGTGAAGTGAAATATTCAGTGTTGAGAGAAAATAAGCTACTGCCCTAGAATTCTGTGCCTTGTGAAATTATTCTTCAAAAGTGAGGGAGAAATAAAGACTTCATTAGACAAACAATAATTGAGAGAATAAATAGATTAAAACTTTTAGGAGGTTACATAATTGTCTATGTAGAAGATCCAGAAGAATTGACAAAAAGCTCCTGAAACTGATAACAGATTGTAACAAGCTTGCAGGATTCAAGGTTAAATGTCACTTGCTTTCCAGAAACAGACTCATAAGTACAGAGAACAAACTGATGGTTGCCAGAAGGGAGGGAGAGATGGGCAAAATAGATGAAGAGGAATGGGAAATACAGGCTTCCAGTTATGGAATGAATAAGTCATGGGGATATAAGCTACAGCATAAAGAATATAGTCAGTGGTATTGTAATGGCACTGTTTGGTGACATGTGGTAGCTACACTTGTGGTGAGCACAGCATAACATACAGACTTGTCACATTGCTATGTTATACACCTGAAATTAATGTAACATTGCATATCAGTTATACTTCAATAAAAAGAAAAGTAAATTGCTTTTCCATATACCAGCAATGAACAAGTAGAATTTGAAATTAAAAACACAATATCATTTACATTAATACCACAAAAAATGAAATACTTAGATATAAATCTGACAAAACATGTACAAGATCTATGTGAGGAAAACCACAAAACTCTGATGAGCAGAATCAAAGAGGTGAATAAATGAGATAGTCTGTGTTCATGTATAAGAAGGCTTCATATTGTCAAGATGTAAGTTCTTCCCAATTTGATCTATAGATCCATTGCAACCCCACTCAAAATCCCCGTAAGTTATGGATATTAACAAACTGATTATGAAGCTTATATGGAGATTCAAGTGACCCATAATAGCCAACTGAATATTGACTAAATACAAAGTCAACGAAGTGTCACTGCCTGACTCACGACTTAACTATAAGCTATAATAATGAAGCCAGCGTGATATTGGTGAAAGAACAGACAAATAGATCAAAGGAACAGAACAGAGACCCAAAAGTGGACCCACATAAATATAGTCAACTGATCTTTGACAAAAGGAGCAAAAACAATATAATGGGGGAAAAGGTAGTCTTTGAGCAAATGGTGCTGGAACAACTGGATATCTACAGGCAAAAAAATAAATCTAGACATAGACCTTATATTCTTCATAAAAATTAACTCTAAATGCATCACAAACCTTAATGCAAAATGCAAAATTATAGAACTAGAATATAAAATAGAGAAAACCTAGGTGACTGTGGATATGGCAGTGACTTTTTGATATAACACAAAAAGCATGATCCATAAAAAAAGCAATTGATTTGCTGGACTTTATTAAAATTAAAAACCTCTCCTGTGCAGAAGACAATGTCAAGAGAATAAGAAGATAAGCCAAAGACTGGGAGAAAATGTTTACAAGAGAAACATCTGATAAGCCATAATATACAAAAAGCTCTTAAAACTCAGCAAGAAGAAAAAAACCTGATTAAAACATAGGCACAAGACTTGAAAACTTTGATTAAAGAAGATATACAGAAAGCAAGTAAGTCTATGAAAAGCTGTTCAACATCGTATGTCTTTAGGTAATTGTAAATTAAAACAATGAGTTACCACTACATACCTGTTAGAATGGCCAAAATCCTAGACACCGGACATGCCGTAGACTAGCAAGTATGTAGAGTAACTGAAATTCTCTTTTATTGCTGGTGTGAATACAAAATGTTACAACCACTTTTTTAGACAGTTTGGCAATTTCTTACTAAAGATGCTCTTACTATATTATTCAGCAGTTATACTTCTTGGTGTTTACTCATACTACTAATGAAAACATATCCACATAAAAACCTGCACATGGATGTTTATAGCAGCTTTTTTCATAATTGCTGAAACTTGGAAGTAACCAAGATTTCTTTCAGTAGAAGAATGGGTAAGTAAACTGTGGTACCTCCGAGAATGGAATATCATTTCAGTGTTAAAAAGAAATGAACTATCAAGCCACTAAAAGACACGGAGGAAACTAAATGCATCTTCCTAAGTTAAAACAAAACAAAACAAAACAAAGCAAAAAAAATGGTCTGAAAAGGCTGCATGCTGTATGATTCTAACTATATGTCATTCTGGAAAAGACAAAACTATGGATACAGTAAAAAGATCAGCAGTTGCCAGGAATTGAAGAGGAGGGAGAGATAAATAAGCAAAGCAGGAAGGATATTTGGGACAGTGAGACTATTCTATATGATACTAAAATGGTGGATACATTTCATTATATATTTGCCAAAACTCATAGGATGTACAACGCCATGAGTCAGCCCTAACGTAAACTATGGACTTAGGGTGATAATGTGTCAATGTAGCTCCATCAAATGTAGGTAACAAATGCGCCACTGTGGTGTGGGATGTCGATAGTGAGGGAGATTATACACTTGTGGGAATAGGGAAGTATATGGGTACTCTCTGTACTTTTGTTTAATTTTGCTGTGAACAAAAAACTGCTATAAAAAAGTTTATAATTTAAAAATATTAAATGGTGTGGCTGAGTTCTCTAATGAAATATTCTGGCGAAGAAACGTCAAAATTATTTAACTTTTCAGAATTTTAAGCATGTATTTCCACAAAACAAAACTATAAAATATAGAGGTAAAACATATAATTTATTTTCATGTGTATTTACAATTTGGCTTACAATTTATATAATGAAAGACGATAAGAAATTGTTCTTTTTTTAAAAAGAGAGTTTAGTTTATTAGCAGTTGAGACAAAATTGAAACACAAAACACGCCTCATGAATGTTGGCAGGAAATTGAGATGAGTTTAAAAAACATATGAGGGGACAGTTGAGGCAAGGTTTGTGATATAAGGCTCAGACTGGAAATGGTTGGTTATGTATTATGCTATAGTTTGACTCAGTGGAATCAAACAGTATATGATGAGGAGCTTTTAATTTATTTTTCAGGTTTTTTTTTTTTTTTTTAAAGATTTTATTTATTTGAGAGAGAGAGAGAGCACACGAGAGGGGGGAGGGTCAGAGGGAGAAGCAGACTCCCTGCTGAGCAGGGAGCCCGATGCGGGACTCGATCCCGGGACTCCAGGATCATGACCTGGGCCGAAGGCAGTCGCTTAACCAACTGAGCCACCCAGGCGCCCTATTTTTCAGGTTTATAACCTTTCTGAGATAAGGGACTGTGTGAAAACAGAGCCATCCAGAAAACTATGAAGAAGTGTTACTTCCATTCAAAAGAAAACAAAGTAGAAGGTAAATAATTATTGACAGTTTTTACTGGGAGTTTTAAGCAATTTCTTTTTCTCCAGTGTTTTTTTTTTTTTTCTTCCTGTATAGTCACTCACAGTTCTGTTATTTTCTTCTTATACAGGGCTAATGGGCTGATGACATAAAGTGTAAAGTGCTAAGGTGATGGAATTATCAGAGCAGATGTCATTAGCTATGTGTATTCTTATTCATAGATCAGTATACAAACCACTTTCTTCAGATCTCACCATCTAGAGCTATGCAGAAAATGCTTAAATTCATTCATTTAGTCATTCATTCAATGATTATTTATTGAGCAATTACTATGTGCAAGGTGCTATTCTGGGTTATGATCCTAAGCACAAGAAGAATCACTTCGCTGTCATGGAAATTACTGTTTACTAGAAGAGATGGACATTAATCAGATAATCACATACAATAGTAAGGGCTAGGAAGAGGCAATCTGTAGGAGGGTACATACGAACTCAGCTTGGGAAGTCAGAGAAAAACTGTCCCCAAAGAAGTGAAGATTAAGCTGAAGTCAAAGAATAAATAGCAGTTATCTGATGGAAGAGGGCAGGAAAGAGTAGTCCAGGTAGAAAATATTTAGTTAAATATGTTGGCATAGACAGCGCTTAATATGAATTTATTATCAACATATAATGGTAAATAATAGAATAATTGCTTACACAAATGATACAACTGACTTTGCATTAAACATGTATTTCAAACTCTAAAAGGATTAAATTGGCTCTCTTAGGGAGATGAGATCACAAGTGGGTCTTTTTTCTTTTCCATTTTTCTAAATATAGTTGAAATTATTTCATATAATGGGAATATTTTATGAAAAAACAAAATAATTGCGTTACCTCTATTGTGTTTTATTAAATAGCTTGTTTCCTTGCTTCTTTATTAAAAAGTATTTAGCATTCAACACCTTATTTCAATCAATATAAACTGGATTTTCTCAAAAATACTACATTCTTTTAAATGTCCCCATTTATAACTTAGGGCATTCTTGGCATAGAGGACAGCCTTATAAGGGGAAGGGGTGCCGTACCCCAAGAGGGACCTCTCGACCAGTCAGAATGCTCATTATCAGTCCAATTATCCCTGATAATTGGCCTGCCTGTGGGAATAATAGGCTGGGATGATTTAACTCAGTGCTGACATATTTATATTTATAGCATCCTACACACTGCATTCTAACCTTCTTAACTTTCCTTAAATAATGGAAGAATCTGATTCTAACTGTTAGAATACTTTATTTGCTCAATATTTAACTTCCTGTGAACACTGAAGAACTGCTCTGCTGAGACCCAGGGAATGCTCCTTGTTTGTACTAAACTTTGCAGTGTTGGCAATAAATCTTACATAACGTCCAGCTTTCTTATTTTGTCTCTTTACAACATTCTCCAAAAAGACAAATCTCCCTTCTTGGACTCTGTGAAATTTCGTCATAGGATAACACTCTTAGAATGGAGTCACTTGGCTTGTAAATGCTTACCAGCATTTCAACACTTCTGGATGGCTGGCTGATGTCCAAATGAGTCTAGGGAATGGCCAAGGAGAGGAATTGTGATGGAATTTTACAGAGGATAGGGTATTTGCTTTTGTGTGTTTCTTGAAATAATTAGGTTGAATTAGGTTACACTCATGGTATAGTGTTTTAAGGTTTCCAATTTGAGATTCCATTGTCCTCACTTTTTTGCATCTTGTGCTCCTGAAATGTGTTAGCAGGATGGAGATGTTTGCATCCCCTAGGTCTCTTTTTTTTAGGTGCATAAATTTATCTGTTTAATAAATAGTTCATACACTGGCCAGAAACCAAGTGGACAAACTGTACTCACTAACCCTTTAATACTTGGCTCCTTTGTATAATGACCCAGCCCATTATTAGATAATGAAAGAGTGTATGAGAAAGTGGGAGATTATTTATGATGGAAACAAAATGAAACTAATGGGACAAGATTTGAAAGCTGTGATGCATGAAAGGTGCTATGCAGGCAGCTTTGGCACCATGACAAGCAGAGAGAAAGGCTCAGTGGGAAGCAGCAGTGTGAACATGACTATGAAAAAGAAAGAATGGATTTCCTGAATGAATCCTTGCCATCTGGTGTTTGTTTAATACACAATGAAGGTCAAATGGCTACTGATCCTTTTTTCTATAGTCCAGTGACTACAAGAATGAGAGGAATCAATGAGTTTATCGATATGTCTGGAAATGACTCACCATATGATCTGATTGAGTCAATAAAACTGAAGTAACTTGTCATTACTCTTTCAAATGTGGTTTGGATCTATGACTACAGTTCTGCATTTTTTTTTTTAGCCAATTTGCTGGATCAAATGTGGTCGGTACTTTTTTCAAGATTAATGTTTTGAAGTGTTTAGTTTTATAGGTAGGTAAGATGAATAGGAAGGGTCAGGAAAAAGTCTCTCATAAAGCTGAATGTTTCTCCTATTTTCAAATGGATCTGGTAAACATTTGTTTCTGTTTATTGGTGGTGATTACAGGATTTTTTTTTTCCACTTTGCCTTTTCTATGTATGAAATTGATTACACACCTATTTTATATAACTATTCCTAGGGGACATACTAACTTTTAGTGAAATATTTTTTTAGCATTATATGTAAACAGCATACGTGTTGGGGAAGTCATATGTGAGTCGAACACATTATTTTATGTAACATTTTCATTCCTGCAGGTTGTTCCAGGAATGTACTTCCACGGTATGATCCTGGAACTCTTACCCTTTACAATGAAAGATGCAGGGTTTTCTGTTGAGTTCTTTTCTAAAGACTAAAATAAAAGATACTTTTCTCACATTAATATTTCTCAGCTGCCATGAAAACAGGGATAGGAGAAGCCAAAAATAGAGGAGCCAGCTGTGGGAGGCTGCTTCTTCTTCTTCTTTTTTTTTTTCAGGACAACTCAGAAAAGTCTTTCAAATTCATTCCATAAAGAGTGTATTAAAACAAATACTGTTTCATGTGCTTGAATGCTGTACTTTAGAAGCTGATATACACTCAACAGTGACACCGTGAATGTTATCTGACTATAGTGGCAGTAGAATTGGTAGTTTGTCTTCCGGGTAGCTCTGTTTAGTATTCTTTATCTCTTCTCTTTTTGAAAAGACTCTTTACTGAAGCTAGTTAATTAAGAGTGAGGCAATTATGAAAAATATTCTCTTCTCCCTCAAGTAGACTCAATGTGTTTCATTCTGATGCCACAAATTTTGTTGTTTTGAGTTTTTTCCCAGAGCATAAAAGTATTACATGTAAACAAAAAAACAAAGAATCACCCATCATTCCAGTATGCAAAGACACCATATTTAATATATTGACTTTATTTTTTCTATTTTTTCTTTACTTAACTGAGCTAATACTGTAAATATAATTTTATAATTTGATTTTTTTATTGTTGTTTTTGCTTAACATTTTATCTGAGTTTTTTATGTCCATGAAGCCTTTTCTGCAACTCTCATGCCCAGGTAGACTTGCTACTCCCTGCCTTTGTGTTCCCAATGCTCTGTGATACTATATTCTAACATAGTACTTTTAATACTATGTTTGTTTTTTTTTATTTACCAGCTGTAAAAGCTTAGAAAGCAAGAACCTACATTTTATGTCTTTTGCAATATAAAAAATGAGAGTTTACTGATTAAAGGGTATAGACAAGAGCAGAAGGTACTCACCTGATTGTTAGAATTGTGTATGTACTGGGGCTATTAAGACAGAGGACTGATACAACAGAAATCATGAGTTTCTTGTACTTAGTAAGAATTTGAATTCTATAACACAGAAAGATGCTTAAAACCTCAAGATACTAATATTCTATTTGATTGACAAATAAACTGCCTAATGACTGGGTAGGCCTAGCCCTAAAGTATAAAGTCAGTGAATTTGTATGGTTCATTCCTGGGTAAACAATGATGTTAGCTTTTATGACCAACTGGCCATCAGGTTTTTAAACTAGCATCATTTATAGATAGAGGGATATTATTGGCATATAACACATGTAAGCTTAAGGTGTACAATATAATGATTTGATATGCATATATATTGCAAAATGTTTACCACAATAAGGTTAGTTAACACATCCATTACCATTTTTACATGAATATGTGGTGGTAACTTTTAATGGACTCTTTTAACAACTTTCAAGTATATAATACAGCATTGTTAATTGTAGTCACCATGCTGTACATTAGATTCCAGAGCTTACTCATTTTATGGCTGGAAATGTGTATCCCTTGAGCAACATCTCCCCATTTCCCCCATACCCTGGCAACCACCATTCTACTCAGTTTCTATGAGTTCGGCTTTGTTAGATTCTACATGAAAGTGAGAACATACAGTATTTGTCTTTCTCTGTCTGACTTATTTTACTTAGCATAATGCCCTCAAGGCCCATGAATGTTGTCACAAGAGGCAGTCTTTCCTTCTGGTTTATGAAATTGGCCATCATTTAAAGGGTCAGGTACTTCACCAGGCCTTGGAGGTCTTTTGGTAGCAAATGTGAGTAAGGTAGGTTGACAGGTCGACAGGGCTGTGGATGCTCTACATGTAGTTTTAGATAACTTAGAAGATAACTGGATTCAGTTGGGGCTTGCAAATCCCAAGAATATAGAAATGACTTTCAGGTTAATTGCCTTGGATTTTCTCAAGGTGAAAGGTGCAATAGAAATGTCAAAATGTGAGTACTGTTATTATATTTTCTGTTATCAACCAATAGCTTTACCTCTCATGACTCATTTATTCAAAAGTTGGCATAAAACTAAGAAGCAGTTCTATATTCAAACTTTGAATAAAGAAAAAGTAAATTTGGGATTTATTCTGCATAAATAAAGTTCATAATATATAATTTTTTCTCAAATCCATGAATTTTAACTCTATGGCTATTTTGCCTGCTGTTCTTTTTTGAAACAAAAAATATGTGGGTACATATTGTTTTAACAGACGGATGTTGGGATTATGCAAATAACTAGTAATTTTAACTATAGGAAATCTTTATTATGTCTCTGCTGCACTTGCTTGTCATTTTTTAGGATGTGATTCATTAGATTAAAAATATGTTTCTTCATCTATTTTCTATGTCTCCTTTTCCTTTGGATAATAAAGACTGACTTTAAAAAATAGGATGTCCCAAAGACATAACCTGATATCAAATCTATTAGCAAAAATATTTGCCTGAATCACTGAAATATTGAAATTCTCTACGACCTACAAATGCTATAATCCTACTAAAGATAGTGTTATATCAGGATTGGTTTCCCATCTTCCTCCATTGCTCTAGAGACCTAGAATCAACTATGAACATTAAAGAGTTCATAGTTTCCCATAAACACCAAGTACAAGAGAAAGGTAGTTGATTTTTACTTATGAGATTGAATTCTATTAAGACTGACACCTGTTTCCTTAAGTCCTCCCTGAAGAAATTTATGTCTGGAATATGGGTTACTACCTTGTCGCACAGAAAAGCCACAAAAAGGGTCTATTTTGTTTCAGAATATCACTGATTTGGGTTACCTATATCCGTATGTCTCCCTGTGAGAATATTTTGTTTAAGGTTACGTTTTCTCAAAAAGTGTTCATACAAGGTATATCAGAAGTATACTCCTTAGATTATTATGTTATTGGTGGTATTATTATTATTGTTATTATGATTTTGCTCCTGGGCTAGCCCCAAAAGCTGAAAGTTCCACGGTTTTGTAACCTGGAGGAAATTATCAATAACTAAGTTTGATGACTTTCCCTTATAGTTAGGTGCAATCTGACTCTTTCATTGGTTGCTGATGATTCTGTGGTGAGAAAGAGAAAGACTGCAGGCATGGTTGTTTAGAACCAGAGTGGTGAATGCTACACACATAGTGTGGACAAAGCTAAATATCAACTCAGAATTTTTACACTGAGTAAATCTGAACTCTCTTTCTCACCTGGAAATTGTCAGACTCACCTAGTCTAACAACTATTAAGTCTTAATCTATTTCTGTTACTTTTTTTAGGACTGAGAATTGGATAGAAAACTCAGTGGTGTTGAGGAGTATTTAAATGCCTTGGCCCTTTAAGGAAATTCTACTGAAATCAACATAACTAAGGTAAAACAAATCTCTATTTTTAAGATATGTCTATCTTTCAAAATATAAGATTTGGCACCTCTTTTTAAAAAAAAAATTTCAAGTTTTTATTTAAATTCCAGTGAGTTAATATGCAGCATAACATTAGTTTCAGGTGTAGAATCTGGTGATTCATCACATACATACGATACCTAGTGCCATCTCAACAAGTTGACTTGGCACATCTTAACTAATTATTTAAGTTTTAAAAATTCTTATAAAAGCTCCCTTCCAGGTAAACCATACATAGTTTAAATATCTGAGTTACCATTCCAGGCTCCTCTCTGCTCTGGAGTAAAAGTCTTGCTTTATGGAAATGGGATTGTGGGAATGTGATACCCTAAAGAAGGATGCACTTTTTGTTTTTTGCTCTGAAATTCCATCCTTTTCCTCTCTCTCTGAGTTGCATTGACTAAAAGAGTTATTTTCCTGTGTACTTTTAAAAGAAAATATTAAACATCAGCTGTCTCAAATGCCAAAAGAAATGTGTGTTTTCTAACAATCTAGGTAGTTGATTGAGAACCTGGTGAGTAATATATCTCTCCTGAAAATTATTTGGCTCCATATCCTAAGGGCTTTGTTAGAGGGGTGGGTAAATCTCATTTTAGGCTGAGATTGAAATGAAGGAATTTCACTCTGGAAAAAAATACATATCGATCTTTTTGTTGGCCTGGTGTTTACTCAGCTAGGGTCCCACCGAATGGGCAATCAACAAAACAAGCAGAGGGAAATTCTAACAGCACAAAAGGTTTGAGTAGGAAGATGGTCAGAGAGGATCAGATAATTAACCCCAAAAAGCTGGGTTCAGTGCCTTTATTGGGGGAATTACAGAGATAAAGTAAGGTCATTTCTCTTGTATAGAAGAAGATGGAGGGGTCAAGAACTTAGAAACATGGAGAGGGAAGACAGCGAGAAAGGACCTGGTGCTACTCTTCATTTTCTGCTGTGTGACAAAGGTCAAAATGATGGCACTTCTGGACTTTGAAGAGATGATCTTTCTTTATTGGGATTAAGTTCCGAAAGTCTCATTCATCGAGCTTCCTAAAAGTAGCAATGTACATTTCAGAATGAACTTCTAAAGCACAAGGGTCCTTGACTCCATGCTGGAAGTTTCCCAGCTGAACTAAGCAGTAGAGAACTACTCTGGATAATCCTCTTGACCAAAACTGTATCAAGCAATATGGCCTATTCACAGACAACCTTTAGGGTTTTAATCTCTCAAAATGTCAAAAGACATTCATTACACATAAAAATAATACTTATATATTCTTAGCCAAACATACCAACACTATCCAATAATATCTATACACCTAAATTCAGAAAATAACATAATGATTTTTTTCTGTGTATTATACCTATTTTACCTATAATGCCAAAGAAATTGGGGTTTTTTTGCACAATTTTAGAGAGTCCAAGCATTTTCTTATTATAAATACCTTAGTTCTTCCACAGTCTCATGGGAGATCCCATGCACTTGCAATCCAAGTCAAAATGATATATGAAGGAGAGTATTTTATTTGACTTAATGACCAATTCTCATTTTATTCTAACCATAGTTTCAATTGGTCTTTATAAAGCCTTTTTTTGAATCTTAATAAAATCTGTCCATGGAGAAACCTGCTAATTTTTGTTCTGAGCTCTTACAAGTTGTTGTGTGTGTATACATATATACATATATATATATGTATACACACACACATATATATAAAATCTTAACATTTTCTATTTCATAATATTGAGCTTTGTAGTTTCTAACTTGAATTAAAAGAAATCAGTGGGGACTGTATGGTGTTGAATGACAAATTTAGAAGTTCTTGCTGTTTACAAAGACACGGATAAATTAATATATATTAATAGGTTTGTTTTGGGGGGGATATGAATTTTATAAATACCGATGCATTCCATTTACCACATTTTTTATTGTTTTTCCATATCATAGCCCTTTTGAGTTAGATCCTAGGAATTAGCTACTATGTTTGAAGAAATTTTTTTTTAAGTTTGGAAAGCCACAGAAGTGAAGAAAGTACTTTCTTCATCAAATTTGAATGGAAAACAAGCTTAGGAATTTTACACATCTTTGAATTCTAGTGACATCAACAGTTACAAATCAAGTTTCTTCCCTGCCTTATTTGGGATGTATGCAAACTGAGTTAATATAGTTCGTCATTTTTCACTCAGGGAAATTTTATGACTTCATTTTTAGAAATGAACTCAAATTCAATTCTCCCTTGATTGAGTGACTAAGGCAGTGACTTCACCATGGTATATTGTGCAGGAGAAAAAAGTATCAATGAGTCACAGAAAGTTTTGATTAAAGCATAGATTTTATTCCACTTAGTGATTCATTTGTGACTTTTCTTTCTCTTTGCTGCTTAAAGTGTTTCATTCCCCCTCGGTCTAAGCAAGGAGAACAGGGGCTGAAAAAATATGAATGTCTTCTCTCTTCACTGTAAAAAAGGCAGAGGGGTGAGGATCGTAGAAGAGAGGCTTTTCCTAAATGGGTTGTTGCCCAGAGTTGTCAGGGTCTCCTTTCTTTAAGTAATGAAGCTAAGGGAATGATCAAGTCTAAAGACTGATTTTTTTCAAGAAGGTGTGAAGAGATTGATTATGGCAGATCAGGGACAGAATTGGTGCTCTGCTTCTACTGATATTCTTGAGGTAATTACTGAGATTGTTTCCTGCAGACCAACCCTCCATCTTCTCTTTACGGGGTTATGACAGCCTCCCTGCCTTACTGGCAACTGAGGTTGGCCGATGTTGAGGCTAAACTGTGGTCTGTGGGTGTGTGACTGGTGATGGTAGTAAACAATTCAAAATAATTTTATTCAGATCAGTGAACAACATTCTGCTATTTTGACACACTCTTACCATATTTTGGAAAACAAGTTGTCTGTCCCAAAGTAAATGGTCTAATTTCTTTTTTCTAAAAGGATCAGACCTATTAATAAATGATAGATAAAATGTAGGTTTTTTTTTTTTTAATTCTGAGAAATAAGAGTTTAAGTAACCAGAATAGGCGTATAATTTTTGGTTTTCTCTTACATGGTATGATGATAAGGTAAAAATATTGTACTTAAGAATGTCAGGGTGGGGGGATGGGCTTGGCAAGCAACATAACGTTCTTCTGAGGATTGTGAAGCTGTCTTCTGCCTTATAAATGGGAAAAAAAATAAAAATGCCCTGCCTGGTCCTCAGGTCTTGCTAACAATGATAAAACAGTATGCATGAAAACTCATATTTTTTTTCATTCATTCATGTAACAAATATACCAAATAGCTTCTCTGTTTTTTTAAAGATTTTATTTATTTATTTGTCAGAGAAAGAGATCTCTCTTTCAAGCAGGGGGAGTGGGAGTCAGAAGGAGAAGCAGGCTCCCCGCTGAGCAAGGAACCCAATGTGGGACTCGATCCCAGGACCCTGGGATCATAACCTGAGCCGAAGGCAGACATTTAAGCAACTGAGCCACCGAGGTGTCCCCTTCTCTGTTTTATATGAATAATATATCATTCTGGACTATATATTAAAAAAGCAGATAGGCAAAATTACCAATATTCTTTGAGATTGTGTGAGTTCTTAAGAAACACAAATACCTAAGAGAAAATATAATTTAAGAGTAAGCTTTATTTCTATTTGTTATATGATAGTACTTCATAATTATAACTCTTTCTACAACTAATAAAATCTAACCAAATAGTATTTTGAGTGGCATAGAAAATAGCTTCTAGTATTAGATACAGAAATATGTAAATCAACTAAACTCAACCGTATGATAATTGGCCAACACACCTCTCATTTAACCAACAGTGAGCACAAGTATCTGGGAATCAAATGGTGACTGTGTAGGTGTAAATGCATCTCTAAATTAATTTTCCAATAATAGACAATCTCTAACAAACAGAATCTTGGAAAATAAACAAGCATAAGGGCAGGAAGGATATTTTGTTTGTGATTTTAATAAGTATGATGTTTTTTGTGTTTAGATGCTGTGGAATTTCATCAACCACACAAAGCATAACAAAAGTAAACTTTGACTAAGGTTTTCTCCACACAACTGAGCTTTTGGTGTCACTACAAAGAAATTGTTCTAAGGGCAAAAATCTACTGTGTCTGTTTTATTAAAAAGGAATTCTGTTTTTTCCCCCACAGTAACTGCATTATCAACTCAGAGCATTTCACATCTTTATTCATATGTATTTCCCTATTTTGTGTGTATATATATTTATATTTATATTTATATATTATATATAATTATATATACACACATATGTATATTTATTTTTTTCTAAAGTTTTATAGTAACACAAAATTTCCATCAAGAGTGTGAAGAAATTATTGGGATACATTAAAATGAATAATGGTAAAGTAAAATCATTATTCTTCCATGTAAACATCTACACCATATTCGTAGATTATAGAACTAAAATGGTTCTTAGAGATGTTTTAATAAAATCCCTCTAATTCATAAAAAACTGCAATTAAGCAATTTGTACACTATTACATAATTAGCTATATCTACATCCAAAAAATTTTATATAGTGTTTTTTAACTTTATATGGCATATAAAGCACTCAAATGGAATAAGAAACAAATTTCTGGATGCTAAGATTCAATATTCTTTCCAAGATGAGATATTACTAAAACATGGGACAACTAATGACAAAGCTCTAGACTTCTCCCAATTTTCTTTTAAATTTGTTTGTCCCTAAGTTTTATCCTCAAGAGTATTATAGATTTTATAGGAACCCATAAATGTATAAACTGTATGTCCTCATGGCTTATTTGTTCTACTAAAATGAAATTATACTTCAAAATAAATAATGAAGTTTTCAGATATAAAGAAAATAGCAGTCAATCACACATCATAGATGTGAAAATGGAAATTTCTCTTTGTATTGAACTCTTCATGTAAAACCCTTCCACTTTTCATGTTTTAATCCACAGAGCAGAATCCAGAGAAAGCATTAAAATAGCACAGTCAGTGTGAATTATTGAAGAGTAGATAACAAAAAAATGAAAATCACTTTACTAGGGCTAGAATTATTTAAGAATTTCAAATCTCTTGTCCCTTATTCATAATTTTGACGGCCTCTTTATGACAAGTTTTTGTGCTGATGAATTTAGTAATTCTAACTTCTTACACAGGCTGTCTTTTAGAAATTATAACGGCACTGCTGCAGACATTAAGGTTCCTGATACTCATTTCATTCCTATATATCGGGTCACATAAAAACTCACTGAGATATCTACATTATGAATAAGCATGGTAAGAAATGTGGACCTTGGTTGAAGATCATGGTAAAATTCTCTTCTTATAGGTCCATTATAGATGTACATCTGGTACATTAAAAACATTTGTAGCAATAGGTAACGACTCTTAATGCTTGTATCATACAGAAATTTGAAGGTATCAAGTGGTTTTTAAATGACACTTGCGTGGTTTGCAAGAGGACTAAAAAATGTATTTACTCTCAAATTGCTTAAATATCAAGGGCAAACTGGTTGGCAGATGACATAACAAATGTTAATTCCAGTCCTTTCTTCTCCCTTCCAACCCAGAATTTTCAGTGATGAGGTCTACGGGTGATGGGATAGTTCAATCAATAGTTATACCCGATCTCTAGCACTTAGATGCGAATTATTTCTTATAATAGAAATAACTCTTTTGACAAAGATTATGAGAAAATGAACATTTATTCAAATACATTTTGGAAATAATTTTTGTGGGTTTTTTGGTGAGGATCCCATAGATTTTGACACTTCTTAATATATTGGCTTCCGTATAAAATATTGGCACTTAAATGGTATTCTCATGTTAAGTCTGAAAACATAGTCTCTTTGCTTACACAAATACCTTTAAAAGAGGGTAATTAGTGACCAGTGGCTAAGAAGACCTCTGTGTTGAGAGGTTATGCTAAGCCTCTTGAAGATTCTCCATGTAAACAAGTCAGACCACATCACTCATTATCCCTCCTTTGTTTACTTAGAAAAAGGTTCAAACTATTTAATGAGAGGATTACCCATACTTCAACTCTATTGAAAAAGATTAATTGATATTTTCCTGTTGGAGGTTTCACCACTTGCATTTGGCTTCCACTCTCCTATTGTTATTGATGCTGTGATCAACAGAGCAAAGTTGCTTAAAGGTTATCCAAATTTCACAGCTTAACATTACTCAAACTAATTATATTTTTTTCCTTGTCTCTTAGACCTTGAGTTCCAAGGACTGTTAATTTATCACTCGAAGAGACTGTGTTTTCAACTTTACTTGTCTGAATTGAAAATTATATGACTAAAATCTGGATACTTTGGACACTTTTGCTGACTATGTTATAGACAAAGTAGAGCACCTACTCAAAATGGAATATTAAAACATAGAGCCAAATTTCCATGTAAACCTAAAAATAATGAATTTTTTCACTACCATGTATATAGGAGATTTTGAAAGATAATTTCAATATCTTACCATCATCTTGGGAACACTATATGTATTAAAAAAAAGTCCTACCATTTTGAGATACAATGCTGTGATAGAAATCTTTACAAATTTTTCCCCCAAAAATGTGTGTATTATGGACATATGGCTGCATATTTGGATAACACCATTTGCATTTTTCAAACTTGCATTTTTTTAAAGCACTAGCTTGGCTTTTGCTGTCAGAATGGCAAACTGCTAGTGTATTCATCTAAAATTCCTAGTTTAACTCTTTGTCACTTTAGCATTTTATGTAATGCTAATACGTTCACCTTTTCTTAAAAAAGTAATCTAATATGTTGGAGGCAGTAAAATAAGAAAGACTTTTCAAACCATAAAGTTTAATAATAGGAGGAGTCACATCATAGTGTGAAAAAAAAAGGATAGTGTCAAAATTTGATCTTAGAAAAAATGCTTCTGAAAATTACTGGGGGAAAAGAGAGCATGTTAAAATGATTTTACTTCAGATTAATTCCCTGGAAGGATTTGCAGTTTTTATGGTTTTCTAGGGTTATTTTGCAAAAGCAGTTTTAGTTCCTGAACATTTAAACATAACAGACTAGAATATAGAACCCTAAAAAAATGATGATGAGAACATAAAGATGAAAAGAACACTAGCATTAGTAATTTATGGAGATTACACTCTCAAGTTTTCATTTGCTGTAAGCTTTCTAACAGAACATCTTTAAATTTCTTTATTCCATCCGTAAATTCCTTTGTGATGTAATGTTAAAAATGAGGCATATTGTACACATGGTCTGCCACAGCATTTTAAGACATACTTACTTCAGTGTCCTCCAGCCCCCAAGGAGCAATTTTATTCAAGGGAATCAGGTACCCACTTACGGTTGAATAATTTACCTGTCTTACATAATTTATACATATCAAAAATTATGTTATCTAAAGAACATGTTTTGACTTATAGATTAAATTTTATGTAAATTATACTTTCAAATCAACATTACCAATAATCTTTTATTTTCAGATAACTACCCTAAAGGTCCATGTTACATTTTCTATATATGTTAAAATATGCACTATTTTAAATTTTGCAATATTGTGCATATATTTGGACATATTGCAGACATATTTGGACATATTGTGGACATATTTGGAATATTTCAGTTTTTCTCTTAATTGACATACTATATGGCTACTTATATTCCCTAGCCACTTCAATCTGCTTCTTTCGAATTATGTTTTTGCAATGTGTTTATCTAATTATTACTTATTAGTTTCAGCAGAAGTATTTAATTAATTAGCATCTGATGCAAAGATAAAAGTAAATACCAGCATGTAAATGATGCTATTGGAAAGGTACAAATTTTATTGGTCCTAATACTGGCAAATGCAGTTAACCTTATTGATTTAGTGGAGTACATTAAAATAACATAATAAAAACTATTTTACCACAAGGCACTATAATCTGACCACCGTGTCTGCTATTTTGCCTTCAAAACTTAAATGTATAGCCCAACATTGAACATATTGATTCTTTTAAATGGTCATCCTCTAATAAATATGACATTATCGCTCCAAGTTCAGGCAGTTGTGTTAGGCGATTAGAGAGGAGGGACGTAATCAGAGGCAGTACTTTGAAAGATCATCTTTCTTTATTCTCTTCCTTTGAAGCACACAGAGAGGGCGACTGTGGAAGAGCAGTAACTGCTGAACTGGCTGTTACATAATCTGTGCTAAACAATGAAGTACTGATACTTCAAAAGTGATCATCTATCCCTTTAAATATTGAGGATGTCAGTACACATATACATTCAATTGCTATAGCTGAGGTGGTTCTTAGAGCTCATTTGTAAGGGAATTTTAAAAGTATATAAGAAAATGTCTTTAAGCATTACCTAGTAAATCCCTGAACACATATTTTCATTATTCCATATGTGGCAGACGCAATACCAGGAACCAAGTAAACAAAAATAAATTAGAGGTGATTCCAGCTCGGAGTCTAAAGCTAAACTACTTATTTTAACATCATTGGCACAAATTGTTACCTACTCACATAGAACTCAGAAAAAAAAAATTAAATTCAAAACAGACTGGTAGGTCTAATATAAGTTTCCAGTAGTTTCCACCCATGAGGGCTTCACCCGAGTTTCAACATTGTTGCCAAGGAGTACAAAACCACAAGCCACTGTTGGAAGATGATAAAATATGATCATATTCTAATAATATATTTTAAAGCAAAATGTACTTAATCCAGCTATTAAAAGGCATAACTTAAACAGAAGGAACACAAGACTTAAACAAAGCAGAAGACAGCTGTCCAGAAATTATCAATTGCTAAAGCGCACAGATTGTGATTAAATTTTAATGCAGCTTTTAAGCAAAGATTTTGCTTATCAGAGAGAAAAAAATCCCACAGAAAATATTGTTATTGATTTCATGATTTTAGATGTAACTGATCCTTTAAGTAATTTTTCTTGCTTTCAGTACTACTTTTTAAAGTGACTGCTTATACTGGGCAAATCATTAGATGGGATGTTCATTTAAAATTCTAAGCCAAATGCATAAATTGTTCTCCAGTGCACTCAAAGTCACATCTGTTGAAAACAAAACACAGCATTCAACCCATTGAATAAAAACAAAACATAACTGTAGACTAGCTGGATAGTCAAATCATGTAAATTAAATGGCATTGAAAATGATATTTTTTATTGATTTTTTTCAGGGAACTCAGTCTTTGGAATTAAAATATATTGATTACCTTTTATGTAACCCAAATTAACAGTAAGGCAATTGGATCTGCTAGAGCATCATACTAGCTTTAGAGTCAGGGAATAGGGAATAAGAATACCTCCTCCCCCTTTCTTTTAACAAATAAAATGCCATGTTGGCTCTCTGGATGAAAGTACATGTAATATTTTATCAATAAAATTATTAAAAATGAGAAATCATTATAGTCATACTTTATATTTTAGTGGACCATAATAATTCAACCACGTGTGAGACTATTAAGGTTTAAAAAGCTACTTTAGTTAAAAATTGATTATACATTTCAGAAATAAGTATACATTTAATTATATAATTATATGCCTTCATTTATTAATTCAGTAAGTATATATTGAAGGACAACTAAGTGCCAGACACTAAGCTAGGCACCAGTGTGTATGAGTATATATGTATATGTTCTCATAATAAATGAGCCTGTATAGACTTGTGTACAAGGAATAAATATTGACTTGATCTTTTTTTCTAACGCATATTGTCAAGCAGTTTATTAATTAGTCAATCTGAAGTCATCCGAAAGATCTATATAATGCAATATCTCTTTAAAAGACTAAGTTTTCTTCTTTAGAAATATGGGACATACCTTTTAAACCAAATGAGTTTTAATATGGCAAAAACATATGATCTAAATTTTCATAACTATCCTGCTTTGATATTTCTTAAATTCACATTTTACTACCTTATTTGCACTGGCAGCTATTAAGTAAGTACTGTCAATTGATTGGATTAATATTGGTCTGATTGGTCATTGGCAACACAGAAGAGCCAAACGGCTAAAACTATTCCTATGTGTCCCAAACATCTGAAGATATAGATAGATACTGATACAAATATAAATATGAGATAATTGGTTGAGTTTTTTACTCTTTAACCATGTGATGACGAGTCCAACTGTTAGTAATTCAAAGAACATTGTTTGCATATACTTATTTGTGTCCTCATTTAACAGAGGTCTAAGAAATTATACAATCTCATATGGGCTTACACAGAGCTAAAATAATTCGTCTTCTAAACAAACAGTATCTATTTTATTTATACCTATAGTTAGTATTTTTTGCACATTTTAAGGTCACTAAGGTGTTTTGATGTGTTGATGATTAACTAAATTCTCACTTCCCAAAAAATCATTTTGCTTACTGATTAACCTACATTGATCAAGTCACATAAAACCCTTGGACAGTCAACACAGACCACAATCTGAAAGCCATCTCTTGGTTATATTGTTTGTCTGTTTGTCTGTTTGTTTGTGATGGGAAGGGAACTGGAGAAAAAAAAATTTAGTAGTATCTCCAATTGTGAAAAAAAGTCTAGTTTAAAGTTTATTAAAAAACTAAGTTTTTGGTTAATATCATTTGTCACTGACATAGATAATTATCAACAGGGATATTAGGTATTTTGGATTTTCTAGTAATTATAGTGATATGGCATGTGCCTTCATTTAGACTTTTACAGGAAGAAATGGTTCTTTTTGAACGTTGGAAATTCCAAAGTCAAACTTTTCATGTCATAAATACATACTCAGTTCAATTAGGGACAACATTTATCGCTTATACTAACATTCTTCTAAACGTCTGAAACTTCAAAAATACTATTATATTCACTTGGAAAATCTCGATTCTGTTTGCCAAAATCCTTCTGTGAGTTAAATAATGTTGAAAATACCTGTTTACCTAAATTACAGAAAGCTCTTAATCAAATACAGGGCCAATTAAATCTGTTACTTAGATCTGCAAGTACCTCTTTTATAACTGTCTAGTTCAGTGTCTCTGTACTCTCCGATGGCTGAGTAGATTGAGTACGTGTAATCCCAGGGGTGAAAACAGCTACACAGCACACACCATTTCATTCTCCATGGCCTGGAAACATTCCATCACTTAGAATTCATGTTTTCACAACTACCTGCCTAATGTACTTTTGAAGTAAGAACACCAAAATTCCAGTTTCCTCAACATTTCTATAATCAGAAGAAATTCAGACCCCTTATTTCTCCAAAATGAACAGAATCCAGTATGGTTTTTTCTTTTTTTTTTTTAAACCAAATGTTGAATGTTAAGGAGACAAATGAATGTTCAAAACAGATCAACAAGTTTACAAGTTTAAGTTATTTGGAATTCAGTCATCTCATCTTTCTTGCCTTACCAGATGTCTTTCAATATCATTTATTAGAAAATTGTGTGTTTCTGTATCACTTGTTAAACTTAGGATCCTAATTCCCTTTTTACCCTTATTCACTTCTGCTTTACCCAAGTGAGACAGTCATTTTTACTATTATTTTAATTAAACTTAAGTCATTTTTTTAAAAGATTTTTATTTATTTATTTGACAGAGAGAGAGACAGCAAGAGAAGGAACACTAGCAGGGGGAGTGGGAGAGGGAGAAGCAGGCTTCCCGCTGATCAGGGAGCCCGATGTGGGGCTCGATCCCAGGACCCTGGGATCATGACCTGAGCCAAAGGCAAACGCTTAACGACTGAGCCACCCAGGTGCCCAAACTTAAGTCATTTTTGCCATAGATTTAATTTAAAACAAATACATACATACGTTCTGGGTGGTAGTGATGAGACACAAATTGAGGGAAGTAGAATTAGATAATTTCTTGATTGCTAATTAAAGCCCCCAAACAGAGACCAACTATTCTCTACTTAAAGAAAAAAGAAAAAGAAACCTCAGCAGATCACAAATCCTTGTTTTCTGTAGTTCTTGAATTTAATGCTTTATTGAAAAGATGGTGCTTCAAGTTCTCTGTGAGTGTGCTATTGGTGGAAGTAAAAATGAGGTATTGTTTTCTGTCTTCCTATCAACACAATCAACCTATCGAGGATGAATCACACTACATGATCAACATGGCCCTCTTGAGCTCAAGGATGAAAGTGTGGGAGATAAAATGAAAGGACTTGTGGGTGGCATCATTCAACTTTCTTCCCCTTCCTGGCCATTGTATCTTTCTCTTGAGTTGATTTTCATTACATGAGCTCTATAAGTTGAAGCCCATATCATTTGATGAGGCTTTGCTAACAGTAATAATATCTAACACTTTGGAATAGCATTTATGTGTTACTTGCTGTACTGGTACTAATTCATTTTATCCTCAAAACTTAAAAATTGTCCTATTGTGACTTCATTCCCATTTCTGGGAAGCAAACCATGTGCCTGCAGTCAGCATGTAATGTTTCCAATTTCAAAATTACATGTTAATTCTCACGGGGTGAAATTTATGAGAAGCAGCAGAGTGGACTTTTGAGCATGAACTTGGGAATTAGACATATTTGTGTAAGAATCTCTATGCCATTACTCCTTCCATAACCTGCAGCAACTCATTTATCCTTCTTATGTCTCAACTACCTCATATGAGAAATGGGCAGAAAAATATCTTCCAAGATTATTGAGAGAATTTAATGAGATAGTATATTGAAAGTGCTTGGCACTGTGTCTACTATGGGGTTAAGTACTGAATATTATTAATAAACACGATGGCATGGAATGGCAAAACTACATGACATTCTATGTTTTATCCTAACCTTTTTCACATTTCCAAATTTTTTCATTCATGGGGGATTGCCTGCTGGGAGAAATGAAACTGATAGCTTGAAAGGAAGTCACACCCCTCAGAGTGGCCCAGAGCAAAACTAGAATACCATCAGATCTTAAGAAATTAACATATAGACATGTTGTAGTTTTCAAGCTGTCACTTTGGAGTTTAGCATTTCCCCAATGACATGAGCGCAATTGTTCAGCCAAGAGTTTTAATACATTTTCTCTTGTTTTTCTTCTATTTTTTTCCTTTTCCCTTTTCTTTTCTTTTTCTTTTCTTTTCCTTCCTTTCCTTTTTTTTGTTTTGTTTTGTTTTGTTGTTGTTGTTGGTATGCAGCATTACCTTTCCTCTCATTGTGAAGGCCTCCATTTGGAAAGCAAGTAGAGATCTTTTTCACCAATCCTTTTATGCCTTTTAGATTTAGGAAAGTTCTCTTCTTCAAACTCTTAGTTTGCAGTTTTTCTACAAACTATTTTAAGAGTTACTAGTATCATTTTTGCATGTCTTTCAGGAAGGATTTGAGTGGGCATAATTGTGGGGTGTTTTTGTTTTTTGTTTTTGTTACTAGGACCTTAATCTTTTTCTCTTTCCCTTGTTACAAAGATTATTGAAAAACAGCAGGTCTGGTCTTTTCAATAGAACTGAATGCATCTTTGAAAGCTAATACTTTATATTGTACTAAATGATAGTGCTCTTTAAAATTGGATGTGTTATGTTGTAAATAAGGTTAAATACAAAGAATCAAGATTTTAGGAATCCCAGGGTCTCGTTACATTAATCTCAAGTCAGATACTCTTTTATGAGAGGGCACAGCAGTTTAATGGGCATTTATTGATTTAAATTAAATTATAACTTTGGAGACAGTAACTTGCAAACTTGAAACAGTCATATGATATTATGAATTACATCTTATGCACATTAAGAGATCTTAAAGCACGGAAACCAAAGATAGAAAATATTGGTTCACATTTCAAACCACAATAAGTGTGAATATAGCCTCAATTTAATAAAAATGTATAATGCAACTTTCCTTGGGTTAAATGTCTTACAATTGCTCTTGGAATGGGCACTTGTTTTCCCATTATTGGCCACTTTAATTGACTTATGCTCTAGTTTTCTCATTTAAAGATCACTTTATAGTATTGGGTGCTCTTCATCTGAGTGATATGTTCTACTCCTGCCTGGTCCAACAACACAACAGTTTACATATTTCTGAATTTGATCCGAAAACTGATTTAAAAATCCATATGGACAATCCAATTTATCTGAAAATATATACACACAAGTCTGCTCAGAGGTGGCTAAAATAAAATAAATTTCATTTTAGGAGACAGGAAGGAAGCCGAGACAAGAAAGTGAAGATTCTGAAGTAAATGGGTACTTGCTTTGACCAAGATTGAAACCCACTTCTCCCCAGAGAATTTTAGAAGAGGGCATGGAAGACAAGCATTGGAAAAATAGAATGTTTGTGCTTTTATTTCTGGCGAACTGCATTAAAAATTCAGCAAAAGGGGGGATCAGTTTACATTACTCTTCTTGTTTCGCATGTATCGACTGACAGGTGCTGTAAACATACATAGACAAACATGGTCCTATGCTTGCAGTGCTCCAGTGACTGAGGGAAGACAGTATTTAATCTCCCAAAGTGATCACACTGAGGACTTTGCAGACACACTGTGCTGAGATTGAAGAAGAGGCCATAAATATCCTATTTCCCATAAAACTACAGGAGCTTGCCTTTTAACTTTGATTCTCAAGAAAATCCATCCAGAGAGATAATCTTGTTCCGGCAATAAGTTACTAAGGTAGAGCAATCTTCTTTTGATTCTGAAGACTTGACTGAATCCCTGACTGGTACTTTTGAAATAACAGTAGCAGAAAGAACCCAAGAGGCACCTTGGTCTTCTGCATGTCTTGCTTTGCTGGAGGTAAACCACCAACCCACATGCCTTTGATTTCACTAAGGGTGGAACCTCAGCAATCAGGGAGAGAGAACTGGACCTTGGCTTTGACATCAGAACTGGTATTTAAAACATTGACTCATTTGTGTTTTAGAGATGTCATGGTAAATAAATTATAACTTTATATTGAAGACTAAGAGGCTCCTTTTTCTACACTATAGGCAGCGATTTGGCTGAGATTGCATCATTCTGTGATACTATCACAACTACCTTTTTTCTCACTTGAATTGTACTTTTCGCTGTCATTTGCGCTTTTGAATAAAGGTTTACATTAGTGGAATATATCATAATAGCCTATCTCCTTTTCTTGAGTTGATATACAAATCAAAAAGAAAGGATAAGGCCAACACTTCCTTTGTCCTTGGAAAAGTATGCCATCTGCATTTAGCTTATGATATTCAGCTGGGAACAAAATTCTAGCATAAGGAATTCGTTAATACAACCCTCAAGTTACACTGTAAATTCAAAGTACTTTAAATGCCTTATGATAGTCAAAGCCAGTAAAATCGACCCTGTATATTTTTATTTCATCTCTGTTGGATCATATGATATTTAATAATTGGTTCTGGCACCTCGTTGCAAATTATTATAACTTTGAGATTCAACAGTCCTATTGAACATATGGGCAGCACAGCCTCAGAACATATATATGATACAGCCTCAGAAGAGGACCTTCTGTCTTGTTTTCCTTAGCTTGGAAGGGTCAGGTAAATTTTGTTGTGTCGTCATGTGCTAAGATTCCTCAGTCTCTGTTTTGCAGGGTAAATGCTTAATGGAACTGATTCCCCCCCCCCCCTTAACTGTGAACACTTCCTTTGCAAAGCCAAAAGAGAAATTCATGCATCTGGGATGCAGTTTACTGGGCTCTTACTAAAGCAGTTATAAAGCTATTCCAGTATCAGTGCACAAGTATTCATCAACCCAGAATAGTTTCTATTACTTAGTGCCATATTGTATCCTGGCTTAGCTGCAAACTACGAGAGTTTCTGGAGTCAGGACCTTCCCATGGTATTGAAAGCATGAGATGATTCTTCATTAATCCTGGAGAAGATGGAAAGTTGGCGATAAAGTACAGTTGACCCCAAGAAACCTTTCATAGAGGTAGACATTCTCCCTTTAGCATTTCTTTTTTCTAGCTCTGCTCACAGTAGCACCCTGAGACAATATTAGGAAAAGCATTTCCACATCAACAGCCCATTAAGGTTATTTTCAATGTTCCTGCTGCTTTGCCTCTATATCTAGCCTGTGTGCCTTGATTTGCTCTTGTATTATTTCACATTAATTGCCGTATTGTTTATTGCCATATTCAAACACACCGTAATATGGGCACAGTGGCAATAATTACATAGTAAGCTGTACTTAAAAAAAGATGTCAAGATGGGTAGTGGTGGGTGAGTGGGTGGGGTAGCAGAAAGTTATGATTTATACCTTATGTTGACATTGTGGAACAGAGCTGGTTCAATTTCTCTTGATTTCACTGTTACTGCCTAAAATTAATCTCTCTGTCATATAATTATTCATTACCAAGACTACTAAGCTAAAAAGTTCATGGAGGTGGGGGCAATGATTAACGGAATTTTTCAAGCATTTATTTAACTCTTGCCACTGCAATATTACATTTTTAAAATTGACATCTGGGTGGACAAGAAGTAGCCATACGCAATGTTAATAATCCTCACTTATTTTAAAACTCCTGTTTTCTTTAAGAATTTTTTTAAAACAAGAAATACTTTTTTATACCTATGCTTGCGTGCACGCATATTTGCTCTAACTATGCATACGAGGCATTTCAAGGCTCTGGAATAGGAGTCCCTCTTTGTCGTACTTAGAAAAATCCACCTCTCATTGAGCCATCCTACCCTCCTACACCACACTGTTACTGAGAATCTTCTTCACAATTAAGTTGTCACTTGGTCTAGACAATACCAAGAATCGTCCTAACCCTGGTGAGCAGCAAGTCAGAGTCATGCTTGATCCTGGTTGACAATCTGGAAGTTGAAATCCTTTTCATGTCAGCAGAGTTGAAAATATCTTTTACTGCCTGCCTATTCGCTTCTGATCCTGGTCGGCTTGCTTGGCATCATATAAGCCAGTAGGTGGAGTGCTTGCTAACAGTAATTGAATATACAGAACTTGAATTTAAAGTAAGTGGAAACCACTTTTCTTGTGATAAACTGCTAAAACCATATTTACACTGCACTCTTTCTATGGATATAATTAGTTGAAAAAAAAGTTACAAGGGCAAGGTTGAGATGAATGCAGGACGATAGTTACATGGTAGAGCACAGAGAGGCAAATTGAGCCCAAGAGGATCAACACATCATATGGTGTAAATCCATGTAAAGGGGCACTTTTTCAAACATTCAACTGAATTTGATTTGGAAAATAGACCTTAGTCCCTCTTTTAAAAATTCGGTATTTCTGCTGTCCAAAGAAGAAACTAGCCTTGATTAGCTGTACGTGAAAAAGCTTGAGCAACAGAGGATTAATTACATACATGTGTTAATAATAGTCATAGTAAATTCAGCATCTTTGGAAAGAAAAGTTGCAAGAGATGCCTCCAAAATAAAGTGTAACTTTCCCATAAGAGTGTCTTGTTTTCCTTCAGAAGAAGGTTTTCAAATGTATTTAAAAGCTGCAGCTTGAGACTTGCTAACTACATCACTCTAAATCTATCTATATCACACCTAAAGATGTTAAAGCAACATTTAGAACTCCAAGGAGAAAACAAGCAACAGAATTTAGAAAGCAGGAACCACATGGAAATAAGAAAAATCTTCAGTCGTTTTTTAAGAATGTGAGTTATATGATGTGAAGTAGATGAAAATGCAAGAGTTTAAAAAAGAATCTCTTGTTCCATATCAGGAAGACTTACAGATCTGATTTCATGGCACGCAAGTGCTGAAGATCTCTGTGGCTTGCAAATACCATTTCGTCTAAAAGGACTTCAGAGCAAATAATTGCACACTATGCAATGACAAACACTACTAAAATAGTGATCACTTCCCCTTTATTTAACTTTTTTATTATAAAAATGGTAAACTCTCTTAAATATAACTTCGTGAGGACATTGTTGATTTTTTTTTTTTTTTTAAATTGTGTCATCACGTTCTCAGCTCATATTAAATTTTGGACAGATTTGTGTTTCAAATATATGACTTTTTTTCACTTTGGGTTGGAATTGAGGAATGGAGGGGAAGAGTGAGCACTGCTAACTGAATTAATCAGCCAGAGCTTTATGTGGTAAATAACTCTTTGAAGCATGCAATAAATAGCTTTACTAAACCCAAGCAACTGCTTGCCATTCACTGCCTTTTCAAGCAATATCAATAGCAAAATTGAACTCCCTCAGGCCAGAAAAAAAGGGAGGGGGGAAGAACAGTTACTGTTCATTTAAAATAATAAAATAATATATTTTCTATTTCTCATCTGAAGGGGAAAAAGCATGTTCATTTCCGTCAAACCATGGAATCTGGCTCGGAGATTAAAGTGGCAAACTATGACCGGAACACAATCTAGATCCCTTAGCCAAGAAAGAGAGCTTTGGGAAATGTATTTGTTATTTGCTTTTGATTGGAGAAGCAGTATGAATATAGGCGTATTTGAGTTCCAAGGCAAATTGTGTGGTCATGGGCTAGCCTACGAAAGAACTCTAAAGGAGTTCTGTTAAGAAATGAATACCTTTGTCTCTTTCTCCATGTTCATTTATTCCTTCAGGTTCTACAAGTATCACTGCATACTTAACATATTTTTATTCCTCTCATTTAAAAAAAAAAAATGAGTGCACTTCTTTTTTGTCAGTTGTTACTCATTTTACCTTGTTTTGTTTGCTTCACTATGTTACTTCCCCTTAGATGTTGAACCATGTCGTTCTCGGTCAGTGTTCATCCCTTGATAGCGAGTAGGCAAGAGACTTTACTGAGAAATAGAAAACGTTAGCCTCTGATCTCACCAGGATTATATTCTCTCTTAATAGAAGCTGTTGATAGATCCTGAACAGCTCCACACTTGGGGTGTTGACTTGTAGAATGAAATCCTCTGCACACAAGCACAGCAAAATATTTTGGTGAAAAGTAATTATCAGAAATAGTGACACAGTAAATTAGTTAACTACATTTCAGCATGAAGCTTGAGTTACCCCTGCCCATTCTTGTTCCAGACCCATCTGAAATCAGCAATTCAGCTTAATGATGTCACAACATTTGCCAGGCTGTGGGCACTGAAGAGAAGACACAGGATTGCTCCCACTGCATGAGGTTCCCCTCCTTTCCCTCTACGCAAACAGCCCATCTGTCTCACTCGCCCGGAAACTGTTATCTTTGAAACACCATTCTATTATTATCATGGTGGTTCTTTAAAATTGGTCCCTAACTTTGGATTTTGTTTTGGAAATCAGGTTTCCCAATTCTCTCAGATCTCATTGGCCCATTTAAAATGTTGATAGTAATAGGCCCTGGAAGCAGCTCATCTCACTAAAGAGCTCAAATATGATCTATTTCCATTCACTTACTAGAGGATAACCTTTTGTGAAATACAGATAGCCTACTTTTTTTTTTTTTAATCACAACAAAGAATCCAACCCCTCCCAACCTCTAATATTTTTCAAAGTGTGAATTGAAGAGGACTTAGAGACAGATGGGTCTGGATGATCAAGTTACCTGTTACAGCAGCACATCTGCCGGGGCAGTCAATCACTGTGATGGCTCTGACAGGTCGATGGAGCCTGAGCAAGAACGGCTAATGCAGACAGAAGAACGGCTGGGGAAGGGCAGACCTCCTGTCTGTCTCCTGGGTTTGGCTGGTCTGAAAGCTATACTTGAATTTGCTCTGGTTAAAATTCTGTCTGTCTACTGAGCGATGATATTAGATGAAAGATTTGGGCTCCTAATTTTTTTAAAGCCAACATATTGAACACATATGATTGGGAATGAGTCGATTAGCACTTTCAAGCTGTCAGTCAATATTTGGTCGTATTTAGGGGACGGGGTGGGGAGTGTGGGGTGAATAAGATTAGGAAATGGAGAGGTAGGAGATAGTTTCAAAACTGCATTTTCCCCTCAAAGTGTCAAAAGGATGAAAT